>NC_064534.1:27299167-27599167 GCF_023856365.1 Brienomyrus brachyistius
AATCACCTTCTCTCTGTGAATGACGTGCACATGTAGGAGTATTGAGCTCCGAGCGAGTCGGCCTGGATCCAGACTGGCCTCTCAGCTGGAAACTTGGCCCAGGGCCCTTGACTTTAAAGACGTCTGTATGATTTATACTGTTTTTCTTGCGGGATGAGAGTTGTGAAATGCGCACTGGCAGGGCCAGATCTCAAGCATGCTCCACCTGGGCCTCCCAGGAAACTCCACAGTGAGATGAGCTTTGGACAAAGGGACACCTGCGAATGACACACCTCAGTGTTCCAAAAAGACTCATCAGGATTTGTGGTGGGGAAATCTGCACCAGTTCTTACAGTGACTGAATACTCGTTAGCACATTGCTGATGTTTTCTAAAGATTAAAAAAGTGATATCAATCAAGTTATTAACATCTTTATGTTGATTTCCACCCTTGGGTCCCCTGGACGTTATTTACAAGCATATATTGATCTGCCTTCATTAAACCTGGAGCGCAGTTCAGACTAATCAGGAGACTATTAAATATTTAACGGCATCTGGCTGCGATGTTTCGAGACGTTCTGAAGAGCAGATTGGACTCCACGCCACACCTGGGGCTTGTTTCAGTTCATGCCAAAAAGCTTCAATATCGTTGGAATGTTTCATAATACGTCGCTCCGGCTTTCTCACGCACGCACAAATAAGGACAGTAATCATAAGGGGAATGTTTTTTGCAATAAAGCTTTAACGGGTGGAATAAACATATCAAGACAGACAGCAACAGAGAAAGAGAAATTAGATTTTGTTTTATGTGCACATCAAAACAAAACTAAAAAAGTCAACATACCACCCAGGACACAGAGCTGCAGTGGCTGAGGAATTCAGTCCCACCCATGTTACAGCTCAACAGGTTTCTATACAGCCTCAGAAAATGTTTTCATGACCCCGGTTTCCCCCAGACAAAGGGCTGAATGACAATAATCTTCCTTGAGTTTCCCGTGAGAGGGAATTTTGTTTTTAAGACCTGCAGGTGTCTGACGTTTTCCTTCCCCCCCCCCCCCCCCCCCGTTAACGCTTCCTTCTCGCTTTCTCTGCTCTACCCCCAGCACACCTGTTCAGGCCCACCCCAGCGTTACAATGTAAGCTACACCGGTTAATAATTACCTTTTGTGTACTTCAAAGCTGCTTTATCCCGTCCCGCAGCTCTGCGAGCGGGACTCAGGTTCTGCAGCGGACGTCGGGACAAAGGTGTGATGTATCTTTAGGGATAACAATGGGCTGAAGGTCACCTGAGAAGCAGCCACATCACACATCCTCAGACAGACATTTAAATCATGACTAATTATTACATAATTTATGGACACTGTGTCACTTGGTTTAAACAACCAGAAGAGGCAAATTATATGAAGTGTGACTGAGGTCCTGTCTTGAATTCAGTCCAATCTATTGTCCATGTGAGAAATATTTCCACTATTTCCAAGAACCTAAACTTTCTCATTTGCTCAAATGAAATTTCTGTATATCACCGTAATCATAACATGATTATAATCAGTTAAATGCCATTAATACCAATTCTGCGTTCTCAACTACAGCATCGTACTTCAACAGCACAGTTCAAGAATCCACTCCTTCATCTTCCAACTTTGCATGCACGGACGATTCTTGGGAGGGGGGGCATTCATGCCCCCCCTGTGGACCCTCCAAATACGAATGCTACTTGGGTCTGAAATAAACATATTATTACTTACATTTATGTAGGTGGTATAAAATTTTGTGTGCTGGGAACAGGCCAAACTCAAATGCATGCACATGTTCCTGACGGACGGGGGGCGCCAGGTGGTGGAGTCTCTTCAGTTGGTGAAAGAAAAGCTACCGACAGAAAAATAACTTGCGTATGGAAGCAAGACAGTCTAAACAAGAAATTAGAATGAGTTATATATTTGTAAAAACTGTAAAATATATCTGTAAATCATTGACTAACACCAAAATTGTCTTTTGCTTCTTAATGCTGGCAATGTGTAGTGTAAGTAATACTCAGAGGAATTTATGGTCAAATGCATCTGGCCCCCCTAACAGAACAACTGGCCCCGATCTGGCCTCCCAGTTGAAATGATCTAGTACTGACACTGCATACATGCAGTTGCGTCTGAAGGGCATCACCGGAATCGTGGCACACAAGGCAAGGCAGGGGACTCCCCTGGATGTGAGGCCAGTCCATCACAGGGGACTCCACTGATGTGAGGCCAGTCCATCACAGGGGACTCCCCTGGATGTGAGGCCAGTCCATCACAGGGGACTCCCCGGGTATTAGGCCAGTCCATCACAGGGTACTCCCCGGGTATTAGGCCAGTCCATCACAGGGTACTCCCCGGGTATTAGGCCAGTCCATCACAGGGGACTCCCCGGATATGAGGCCAATTGATCACAGGGCACTCCCCGGATGTGAGGCCCGTCCATCACAGGGGACTCCCCTGGATGTGAGGCCAGTCCCTCACAGGGGACACGAATCACACAATATGGGCAAGTTAGAGAGACCAGTTTAACGGCATGTCATTACACAGCAGGAGAAACCCAGAGTACCCAGAGGAACCCCACACAAATACAGGGGGAACCGCACACACACTGAGCCATGGGTAGGATTTAAACCCCAAGCTCAGTAGATGTGCGGTGATGTGTAAACCAGGGAGCCATTGTGCAACCTTAGAGAATGAAATGGATTGCATTCAAATATAAAGTCTGCACATGACAGTATTGTAATTACATGGTACAATAAAACAAATTTACTTGGAAGTGTATATAGTCTCCTAGGACATTAATATGCATTATGCATGAAAAATATCAAACACTAGTAGCCTGTCAGTGTGGAAACGCAGTAGAACTTTAGATGAATATTACACATTGAAATGCCCAGACTCCTTCATTACCCAGTACTATCCTGCTTCTCTAGATTTGTGTGGACTCTCTGGATGAAATATGACCGTGTATAACTGAGCGCAAACGGCAGCTATTGTCATTGCAACATGGTGCAGTCTATCAGCAGTCTGTGCACATTCAAGTCAGGATGGAATTTATAGGGTAAATTATCATAAATTATCATAAGACGAGCTAATGACTGGCTCACCAGCACCCCCCTCAAAAAAAAAAAATCTGGAGAATGAATTCGCTTCTTGGGTGCTTGATCCAGATGAGGGGTGTCTAGCCATTTCATTCTAGTGAATCCCGAGCCCTTGTACGGTGCTGCACTGTGCGACTCAGCAGTGTTGGCCTTGCCAGACAGCTGAAGTGACGACAGCCAGGTGGTTTCAGCCTAACACTTCAGATGGAGCATAGAAATGCATCATCCTGCTTCCCGCCTTAATAGCATGACAGTGCACGGCCTGCATGGTCTTTGGGCTCCTCTGTGTACCTATAGATCGGCACATGTGCTACAAAACGTTTTTGGGCCAAATTAGCTGATAGAACCTGAGGAGTAGATTAGTAAATGGGGTCCTGACTCTTATTTGATATGATTTTGATATTATTTCACCAGTTTGATCTGTTAGGCCATCAGTCCTCCCTCACTCTGAATAATTTGCTAGATGTGCTAATTGTGTGCCTAAGAGTTGCACCACACTGGGAGTATAATTCCACTGTGCCAAGTCAATACTGCAGCTAGAGATGGGGGGGGGGGGGGGGGGCAAGTTGTGCCGTGGTGCCATCAGTGTGTGGTCCGCATATTTATGTGGCCGCCACTGCGTCTGCTCAAAGGTGGTATGGCAATGTGAGCGGAGAGTCCACGGGTGCCAGTGAACACACTGGATTTTTTTGAGCGTCATTGGCATGGCCAGGACCACACAAAGCTCGTTTCTGAGGCAGAGGTTTGGGGGATTGGGGGACTGGGTGGGGGGGGGGGGGGGGGCTGGAAAATGTGCTATGCAGCTGAGATGTTTCTGTGCACTTAACAAACTTCTGAAACAGCTTTCAATGCTGATATTTATGTGTGCGTTGTGGCGCAGTCCTCAGCAGACACCCAGAGTTTATTTACATGAGAAGCCCCTCAAATATTTTGGGTTAAATGTTCCCATGCATGCTAGGCTAGATGAGGACTCTGTATTGCCAACAACACAGTATTTAAATAGATGGATTTGGTTTGCTATCAGAAAACCTGGACAAAACACAAGGTGACATTTCAAAGATGGGAGCTGGGATCTCTTTCTAAGTGAAGGCATTTTGGCACCAGCATCCTTAGGTGTTTAAATTTCATTCAAATTTCTTTTGCTTTGAATAACAATTTTTCATTTGCGCCCGATAAACAAGAAAAGGATATCAGCGCAAGTTATTAGCAAAAGTAAGACCTGACACATAAATAGTATTTAAACTAGATAAAATCTTATCACACATGTCTGGCTTATTTTATACCCTTCATGTCTTCTTGCTCTCATATAATCCCCAGTAGTAGCATTTAATGCATGCTGTTTGAAGATTTAATAAGAGCTGTTTTAAGACATTTATACCATGATAAAGAAGAACCATATACATAAACGAAGGATGATGCCACATTTGGTTATTTTCACCGAAGTGTTTTGGAAAAGCCCTGGGGCGTGAAATCCAGCTGTGTGTTCTTTGCTAAAAGCCTGTGCAGGCTTTGCTTTTTCATGCTGCGACTGGGACCATCACAGCACTGGGCCTAGAGTGTTGGCCAGTTAAAGAGGCAGAGTTCAAGTGCAAATGGTGAGATCTGTGTACAGGGCCAGCAGCAGTATGGGAACCGCATATTAGCATGCCGCTGCGAGGGCATTAGGCAGCGGGAGAGGCCCAGTGTTTTATTATTCATTTGTGTGTTAAGGCTAGAGCATACAAATGGCTCCTTTTACCTCAAAGCAAACAGGTGAATGTAAAAAGCTGTACTTATCAATAAGTGGTCTGATATACATCTCATGGTCAGCCGTCGAATAACAGCTTGTCCGTAATGGTATGGTACCTGAGTCCATGTTCTTTTACCTGTGTCCGAGGGTGAGTAAATGCCCCCCATGCCCCCCCCCCCCCAGCCCCCATCTCTCTTGACTGCCTGGAATTGATGACGGTCTGGTTTAACTGTGACGTGAGCGGTAGCTCTTAGTCTGAGGCCTGCAGCGGGGGTGTCTCAGAAAGTGCTTCCTGATGGAGCTGCATCCATTTGCACGAGTCCATTAGATGAGGATGGCAGCAAAGCCCCACTTGTGCAAATTTTCACAGGATGCTCGCTAAATGGCTGGGTAATGGAATAATTCCTCGTCCGGGCAGAGCCGTCGATGCCGGTCCGACAAAGGCAGTCCATTAGGAACGGCTGGGATACCTTTTTCCTGTGCCTTCCCGCTGCTGATGAGATAATTATGTATTAGCCTCGTTTTAAGGGCCCTGCCCTGGAGGATCTTTTCTTTTAATCCCTGAAAGTAAGACTCTTAGCAGCTGAAGGTGTGGCAGATGTATTTGTATTGATATGGAACGTGTAACATTTTATCACTGCAATGTCCATTGGAGGTTATGCATCGTCCACATTTACGGGCCAATAGCACATGGTCTCCAATGGGTACCGCTAACCGGCTGACTTATTGTGTATGGATTATGTCTTTTATGTTCAACAGTTGCTCCATTATGCAAGAGCTTTAGCTGCCATGCTTTCCGTATCCAAATCCTGTTAAGGATGTAAACAACTTCATCCCTTTTTAGTCAGTTAATATGAACTTGGGCAGTAACATTTCTAAGACAGATCTAGTTGTAGTAAGTCTGTCCTTCCTTTCTGTGTTGCCTTGACAGCATGCTACACCTTTGGTGCTGTCCTGGGTTGAACAGGCTAAAGACCTCAGCCCTACATTCCTGCGGGGACGGTCAGCCTGTGTGCGGTAAATGGAATGTCTGTCTTGTGATGGTACGGAGTTCAAGACACCGTCTGACCAACATTATGTCCGAAACTCAGCAAGAAAGCAAAAGAAAATCTACAATTCCCGCAAAAAAGATTAAAACCTTTTCATGAACAACATATATCAGGTCACTAGGCAACAACAAGGGCCTCAGTCCACAGTATTGTCCGCAAAATAAAGAAAAACAGAAAGAGGAATCTGCTTTTTGTTAAAGAAGTGCATTATAACATGAAATAAAATTGAAACGTTTCATAAGATACTTCACTTGTTTCATCAGATATTGTGCGTCTGGTAATAGTATGAAGCACATCGACGGGTCTGGTCTTATTCTGACCATTCCCAAAGTGAGACAATATTTTAAAGAATCACGGATGAGGGGAGAGGGGGTACATTTATTCAAATTCATGTAAATATATGTAAAGCACACTGCAATTAGTTTTCAAATTATGAATACCTATTTTCAGATTGGGGGAAGTCACTGATATGTTGTAATTCGTATTTACACGTATCTGTAGTCTCATTGCCAAATTGAAAGATAGTAAAGTTTTCTTCAAGATTACGGCATTTTACATCACTAAGTCATCCGTGCCAGAGACATCCATATCTGCCAGAGACATCCAGGAAACAGGGTAACACCCTGCCTAGGTCAGAGGAGGCAGGGTTAGCCATTGAGTAAAACGCTGTTACTCTATGCACTTTATGCTGTTGTACTGCATTTAAAAATATATAATTATGGGTTATAAGGATTAAAATCATATGAGGAAATTTAGAGAATTTTTAAAGAAACTGACAATTATGCCACACATTTCAGCAGTATTGCTGAAACGTAAAAGACTTTAAGTGTCACCTTAAATTACACTTTATTGATCCCCATGGGGAAATTCTGTTTTTACCTATCCCATCTTGCTTTGCATGACACACATGCAAGGGCGAGCGAGCAAGTTTGGCAGCAAGGGGCAGCCACCTGCAGCAGCACCCATGGAGCTGGGGGTTAGGGGCTGTACTCAAGGGCCCATGGATATTTGACTGTTTTGCCAAAGTCACACTCACGCCAGCAGCCATCCAATCACAGGAACACTGCCGTAGTCCACTGAGCCACTATATTCACTCACCTTCATACCCTTTAGATAGTCCACAAAAAATAGATCTATCAACAATATTTGATCTTTTAAATCCCAAACGTGATGACAGATTCTTCAGTGAGCTGTTATTCGAAACCCTTGCTAAGGGGGGAAAACACTATATGGGTATATTGCTGTTATATGTATGGCCTGACTTTTTTCTAGCCTTTGAGACGGATGGATAAACTTCGCAACCGAGAAAAAGCAGAGGTCGCCAAAAACCAACACGAGCTCAGCAATCCATCTCGGATAAATGCGGCGCAGGACTCGACACATCCTGGCGTCTTTCAGGGTTCTTTTTCTTTTTTTCCTCAGTCGACATGAAGCCAAACAGAGCCCCAGAATTATGCTCAGCACTCCATAAATCAGTGTTTAAACAGCTACAGCCAACCCAGCAGATCCAACCAAACCCCGACACTCCCCCCACCTCATGGCCTCCCCACCCATTTAAGACTAACAAAAATGGGCCTGAAGCCACATCCAGAATCTTCCTTAAAGGTGGGGGGGGTTGGGGTTGGACCCCTATACCCATTTTGCACCGTGGGTTGCAGCACTCACTCCTGTCCGATCCCCACCCGTTTTTCAGTTCCCACATAGAAAGGGGGGGGGGAGTTTTGGTCCTGGGGTAGGACTTCACTGCAGGCTGTTCAGGTGCGTACACACACTGATGGCAAGTGAAATTTGTCATGTCAGTCCTCAGCCCACTCCTGGATCATTAATTTCTTCTGTTAGGCCTGGTTTATTTGTCGGGGGGGGGTGGGGGGGGGGTTATCCTTGTCAGAGAACAAATTGCTGCTATGCGACTCCAGCTCCATAAAAGCCAAGCCAGGAAGTGTTAATGTTACCCAAATATTTATTTTGCTTTCGCCAAACAGCCGGGCTTAGTGCTCTCTTCCTCCTCCGCTGCACACTCCCGACAGCTCCCTGTCACAGCTCTCCCGTGTTTTAAAAACCATGGCTTTTATTATGTTTATAATCTAGCTTTATGGGAGGCTGAGGCCGGCCGGCTCTCTGAAGCGATTCCAAGAGGCATTTTTATTCTTGAAGAGATAGTAATGTAAATTAAAATACTTGCCGAGGACGGAACTTTTGCACAGTGGGTTTGCAGTGATCTGAGTGATTTACAAGAAATGCTCGTAAAAGTACCGGAACATCATAGGAGGGAGATAATGTACCTTTGTTCAGGTCGCAAAAACAAAGCCTGCTGGTAGCTGCCATGCCTAGAGACAGACCTCTGTAAGAAATGCACAAATCATGCTATTTTTTCCCTTTCGCACTGCATTACCAAAAGCAATACCTAAAGTGCTTCTATTTAGTTTGGCTGTTCTTTTTCATACATAGTCATTGATAATGCAACTGAATGTCACTATTAAGAGGTTAAAGGTTTTCTGCATTTGTACCCCGGCAGTGTTTTCATGTTTGTTCCAAGGTTGCCATGGTTTGAATTGACCTAATAGGGAAACATCATGCACACAGAAAGCGGGCAGTATGTGCCTAGTGGCTTAGAGACCAATGATAGGAAGGTCGGTGGTTCAAATCCCATGGTCAGCAGAGTGACATCATTGTTGGGCCATTCTGCAAGGCCCTTAACCCTAGTTGCTCCAGTTGCACCTGGCTGACCCTACTTCCTCATTTCTTTGGGAAATAGTATCTACAAGACAAGTAAATGCAAATATTTCTGCGATGTGAGTGTCACGCACTGGGAGAGTCCTCTCCCGCCTGTCAGACCGCTCCCTATATGTTTGTGAAGTGCTGATATGCTTTCCATTGTGGCCCTGCTTGAAAGCCCATCTGATGGCTGAACCTCGTGTGAGTGGCTCAGAGCCAGCCTCCCCCCGGCAGTGCACCTGGGTATGGTGATGTCATCGCCCCAGCAGCCTTACGCAATTTATGGCCTCCTAAGGTGTCCGCAGATGTCTGAGCGGCACTCGCCTTTAGCCCTGCTCCACTCCACCTCTGTATCCCATTTCTCTGCCGAACCAGAGTTCTGCGGGGAGGAGAACTCACGCCCAAAGGTGCCTTCGCTGAATGCGCACAGAACCAGACCCAGGAAGTGTACACAGATGCATTTGTGTGTCATTCAATCTGCAGTTTTGTGTCTCTATGGATGTAAACATCACGTTATTATTACTATTTTCACTCATCAAATTAATTTTTTTACATTTTTCTTAATCCTGCTCATGAATGCCTGCTCTCTTTATAATGCCTGAAGCTCTACAGCAGCTACCATAACTGCTACCTAAGCCGCTGTCCCAGATTCGATTCCCAGTGCGGTCCAGCTCGTAAATGCTCTTCTGATTTTTGTGCAAGCTTAAAGCATCCACTTTATTCTTTCTCTTCTGTTAAGTCATTTCCCCACTGGGGACTAGGAAAATAGCCCTATCTATTTTGCAATAGCCTGGTGTTTATAACACCCTAAGCTTGTTGAGGCTCTGGGCCATCATGGCCGATGACGAGTAAGTAACTAAAGCAGTTCATCATCGGCGTCCCGAGCTTCAGTTGCAGAGTGATCACGTCGGGACAGTGCCTGCAGGACCCACATAAAGGCCTCTGTTAGTGTACCACCCTGTACCTGCTGTGTCACGTGACCCCCACATGAGCTAACAGAGCGGGTTACGGTAACTGATGGATCGAGGAACTGCATTAAGCTCAATTTCCCGGTTTCTGGCAGGCTAATTTACGAGAGATGCCATCTTCTCCGTTCCAGTCTTCCTGCCTGCGTGGTTCATCAGTGTCCATCACTGATCACAGATGATCTGCCGATAGTTAGCGCTGGTTATCGGATACACGGGCCAAAAACACCTAATGTGAAGCATGATGCAGAGCAATGAAACACGAAGTGTTGCTACATTTACTCCTCTGTCTCAATCTGGTTTACCCAGGATATATTTTGATATTCTGCACTGAGGTGTAAAATAAATGGCTTGGTTGGGTAGTAGGCATAAATAATTCAGTCAGAGGGTTTGACCGTAATGATAAACCACTTGCATTCACTTTATCCAGGGAAACTCTCACAGCGAATAGAGAATTTAATTCCCGACTTTTACCTGTGCTCTAATGACAATAAATTAAAGGCTTATTGTAAAAGGACAGACACAAGTTTGTTCGGGGCCGCTGAGCTACTTGGCCGCAAGCCAAAAGCACTAAAGATGTCACCGTTGTTTATTTGTACAACAGTCAAAACGCAAGTGAGCTGCATGTGTCCCCCCCCCAAACTGGAAATAATAATGATAACATTAAACCATCATTCCAGAACACAAGGCAGACCCCCCAATTGCACATGTCACCATAAATTACCTTGCAAAAAGCCCGCAAGACATTCCCGCCAGCACGTTCCGCAATTTGAATGTTAATTCGTTTCTGCACTCTTAGAATGCGTAAGAAACCCAGACGCATCTACTTCACCTCGCCGGCATGCGACGTGGATGTTTGCCTTGTCCAGCGCTCACACTGCGCGTGTCTGCAACACTTATGTGCACGAGTG
This sequence comes from Brienomyrus brachyistius, assembly GCF_023856365.1. Lineage (NCBI taxonomy): Eukaryota > Metazoa > Chordata > Actinopteri > Osteoglossiformes > Mormyridae > Brienomyrus > Brienomyrus brachyistius. The sequence goes on from NC_064534.1 coordinate 27,309,627, forward strand.
CATGTGTGTGTGTCCTTGCCCTTCGAATGCTCTGGAAACTGCAGCTGTCATGCAGACAGAAGTGCATTTATTGCTCAGTGTAGGTCTTAAGGTGGTCAAAAAGAAAAGGAGATGAAAAATCTGCAAAAACACACATTTGAACACGGGAAGAACTAAATCTCTAGAAAATCAGCCCGCACTTATCTTGAGGTCATACATTTGAAAACTTTTTTCTTTTTAGTTTCTTTTTCTGTTCTATTTTAAATGTAATGATGCATCAAAGTGAAGGTATCTCTTGCTCTTCATACAGACTGATGACAGGTTTCACTTCAAAGCACTTCTTAGACCGAGTGAAGAGTCCAGAGTATCACACCCTTGAGTGTCTGTGAATATAAATGTATTATTAAATTATCGCCGAATGTAGTTACATGACATGTTCCATCATTTTTGTAGGGATAATTCTGCCTTTCGCCTTAAAGAAGCAATGGAACCCATTAGCTGCATATTCAGTCTCGTGCTGTCACCAGCCGCAGACGTTCTGAGTGCTCTGCCCACTCCAGCTCTGTTGTCCTGCACCTACTCTCACTTTGCCTGTAGATTGTCCAATGAAAACAGTCACATTGGTGTATGGTGCCTAGTCCTCCCTACTTATCACAGTAACAACTGGTACAAACTTCAGTTTTAAGTCAGAAGCTTTAAACATCTGAGCTGAAGAAGAACTAAATACTGTGTTTTAAGAGAAAGGCAGAATGAAAACTGGGTTTACTGTGTTAGATTTATATTGCTCTGATGCTCTCTAAAAAGCATAAAAAGAATTTCTCCATTTTTTCCAATCTTAGTCTAAATACAGTATTGTCGTATATATTTTTAAATGCATGTTAATTTTTTTTCTTGTTTTTTTTTTTTTTTTTGAAAATGACAGAGAAACTTTAGATGATTTTGTTTGATCAGCTTGCGTGTAATTTGGTCCCAAAAAGCATAATGATCTGTCCTTATTACATCTAAGTTCTTCATAGTTGCACACATCCTGCTAACCAGGGGAGTCGCTATGGCTATTTAAATGTGCTTTAGGGCCCCTTCCCACCCCAAATAAATGCACACCAGTTCGTTTAAATGCTGGGGTCTCATTCATTTTCATTAAAATCAGCAAAGGCTTAGCCCCCTTTTTAATAAATCTCCAACGTCTCACCCTTATAACTTTCCCCAGACTAGCAGAGTACTATTCTGGCGCAGACTATCAATAATGAGACATAAAAAATAACAGAAAAACAAATGACAAGCATCTTTTGATCTGTTCCCAGCGTTGTGATTAAAGCAAAAGTCTTTTGGAGTTTAATGAGACTCTCCATAATTTAGGAGCAGAAATTATCTCAAGGGCAGTGGGGAGAAAATGATTTGAAAGAAGTTGTTTAGTATGCAAGTGAAATGGAACTGATGAATGCAGCCTAGCGTAACCCAGGTAACTCAAAGCGATATACATGCGGTTAGAAACACTGGGAATATAGGGTGAAAACTTTTGAAACAGCATCATTTAGACCATTAGACTAGAGTTTTGCAATGCAATGTATTTCATATGTATTTACTGCAATTATTTTGACTAAAATGTTCTCTCCAGCTACCATTACCGTCCTGCTAAGTGCATAAAATGAGCGAGATGTTGGAACTGTGAGAATAAGCAAGTTGTGGGAGTACATTTTGTGCTCTCACTGCTGAACACAAGAAAGAGCATCTCCGTCATTTACATATCTAACAGGATTTAGGAGCATAAGATAATTCAGAGGCCAGATATGACATGGCCTCGATGACGACATGTGCCCAGTACATACGTGGTTTCATAAAATGTTTGTTTTTCCAGCCAGGTCTTGGGAAGGATGAAAGTATATCGTTAGCTAATGGGAAAGAATCAAACTCGCAGGGTGAAACAGTACATTTGATGTTAGAGATAAAATGCATCTAATTATTTTTATTGCAATTAAATAATAAAATATGGCTTGTCTTCAAGTGCTGACGAGTTACCAAATGGTCCCCATCCTGCTTAATATGTGCATATTATATATTTACATAAATGTCTTATGAAACACATGAGGGTGTCATGGGGGCTCGGTGGGTATTACTATTGCCTCATGCCTCTTGGGTTGGGGGGGGGGTTCAATCCTGGCCTTACCAAGTGTCTGTGGAGTTTGCATGATTTCCCTCGTGTCATGGGGGTTTTCTCTGGGTAATCTGGCTTAAGACAGGTTAGGTTAATTGGTGTCTCTAAAGTGCTCGTAGTGTGTGAGTGTGTGTGTCCCCTGTGGTAAATTGGCATCCTGACCAGGGTGTGCCCTCGTCTTGGGATAGGCTCACACCCCACCCTGATCAGGATAAGTGGCTGGAAGATGGATAAATTAGATACATGTTATGTTGTGTTATGTAAGTCAGCAACACAACATCAATGTGGCACCTCATGAAATTAGCGATTAAGGTGAGTGTGTGCTTATTGATGCATTCGGGTAGTCCTGTTGGGCTCACTCACCTGCCCCGACAAACATCTGAGGTGTTTCTCCTCGTTTAGTAAAATTTTATAAAATGTATGGTACAAAATACAGACAATGAAAACATACTGCACTCACCTTGGAAGGTGGATATTGGAATACAGTGCATCTTTCATTGTGACAGTGACCCAGTGCATACCAGCAGCAACTGTGCAGTGGATGAAGGACAAAAAGGTCAACATCCTTGAGTGGCCTAGAGGAAAATTTTTGGATTGACTTGAAGAGGTCAGTCCATAATGAAGTCAATGCAGTTTGACTGTGCTGGAACAAATCGGCAAAGAAGAATGGGCAAACATTCCTCTCTCTAGATGTGCAGTTCAGAGGTTGGTGGAGTATCCAAACAGGCTCATGGTTGTAATACAAGCAAAACATCTTAACACTAACCTTACCTCAAGCTAGGCGCTTGAAATTTTTAGTTTGTTGAAATTTTATTTGTTGTGTTTTGGGCTGTAAGCCAAGGAAAGTTACCATTTTGAAAGGGGCTGGCTTCTTTATATGTACACCTGCTGTCTATATCCACCCATCCATTTTCCAAACTGCTTATCCTACTGGGTCGCGGGGGGGGCCGGAGCAATGGGCACGGGGCAGGGAACAACCCAGGATGGGGGGCCAGCCCATCGCAGGGCACACTTATACACCATTCACTCACACATGCACACCTACGGCCAAATTAGTAACTCCAATTAGCCTCAGCAGCTTTTTGGACTGCAGGGGGAAACCGGAGTACCCAGAGGAAACCCCACGACAACATGGGGAGAACATGCAAACACCACACACATGTATCCCAGGCGGAGACTCGAACCCGGGTCCCAGATGTGTGAGGCAACAGTGCTAACCACTGCACCACCATGCTGCCCCTGCTATCTATATCTTGTTGGGAAATTACCATAATGTCATGTTAAAGCAAAGTCAATTATAATGTGAATTTATAGATTAAGTGTAATACATTTTATGTGGAATTGGGCCCTTATTTATTTTGGTACTCAAAGTGATTTTGTAAATGGGTAGTGCTCGTTTTCCAGTCAATACTTAATCTTGTACAAGCACACATGGACATCATCATGTTTAAAATAGACATCATGCAGCGACCATTTGAAGGTATCTCAGATCCTTAATGGGGGTATAATGTAATCATTTCCACATTAAACCACTGCAGCTGTTTTCATTTTTCAAATTAAACTAAATCTGTGACCCTTCAAATTAATTAATGTATTTATCATTACTGTTATACAACATAGAAGAATGAATATAATATGCAACACAATTATTTGATTTTCCTGCATAGGATTTGCTGCATAAAAGGACAATATATTTATGACACAAATAATCAAGACCATTATGGACATTAAATGCATTTAATTGCAAATGGCAGCGCACAATAGATAACGAAAGCTTTGTCCTGTTGAAGTTACATCCTAACGTATTGTGATGATTCACCAGGATTTCATTACCGTATAGTGTCACTTCATTAAAGAGAATACATTTGGATATACAACTTGATTCATAACGCCTTATTTAACTTCCTGACATATTGCCAAGTCTCAGTGACACCTCTGATGGGAGAGGATGGTGTCATTTATTCACACATTTTCAACGCTTCATTTGCAGAACTGAATATATGATAACCATCACCCAATACAACATTACTTCACATTACATCAAATTACTTAGCTTTTGTAGCCCAATTCTTAAAAAAGGGCTTCTCAATAGGAAGCCCCATATTGAATGAAATTAGTCCTTTAGCAACACCCACAAGAAGAGTTGAGGTGGATTGCTGCATTTAATCCCAGCTGCACATAATGCTGCGATCAATTACATCACAGTTTACACTGTACAATATGCTCGGCATCCAGCTATCTGTGAGGTTTCTAAACTTCAGCTTCCCAGATAATCCTTGATAAAACTCCATTTTTGGGCATGATAAATAGAAGTAAATCACTTGATTAACAAACACGAAAACATTGTTGTAACTATGTCCAATGTACAAATCCTCAGATGCAATGGAAGTTTGTTAATATTCCAAAGAGATACAAAAGTCTATTGATTATCATATACTTTCTTCAATGTATCACAATCAGTCACTGACTAAAAATTAGGAAACATAGAACTGCTGACATGCAGCTCCACATGACCTTGGCATCCCTCGGCCTCCCTGAGTGACGCTCCTCCGATCCCCTCGGATCTCCATCTCTGTAGCTGTCTTGGATCACTGGGTTGTGACAGCTGCAGATGTCGGATCCTTCAAAGTAATAATGCCAGTCTGAGGAAGTCCCAAGGCCATTACACAAGTGAACCTGAAAGGCTTTTCATGTACATGCTTTGCTCCTTTGGCAGCTAGAAGAAATGATTAGATGTTAAGAAATCAACAGTAAGTGCAAATACACAATCAACTCTGTTCTCCTCACCACCCAGGCCAGAGTGCCTACTGTTATGGTACAAGCCGCAAAGCATTCTGGGTTATGAATGCCACAAATCTCATCAACTACCTCAAACGTAATATTGCATTTGGTGAGCTGGTCATAGGTCAGTTCTGTGACTGCCTTTTTCATTTCTGGAGTCAGGCAGCTGCAAAGACAGCTTGAGGCTGAGAGGTCTGAGGGGCCTATTCTCTACTCTAAATCGAGCCACTTTTGTTACACAGTAAATGAAAGCCTCATTTCTCATTAGCTCATGTTTACATTACATTAACACTCATGAATGATTTGTATCTATCAAATGTACAACTGGATGAAAAATAATTAAGAAACATATGGATGAATGATTTTTTTTTCAGTTTCAGGGGATTTAACTTCAATGGCTCAGTCTTAATACATTAAGGATAATATACTTCGAGCTGATAATAATTGCTAAGCTGTTGTTCCTGCTCAGTAACTCGAGCAGTCTAGAGTCAGAATCCCCTAAACAACTAATTACAGTATCCAAATGCATAAATGATAAATGTCCCTTCAAAATAATTTGTTTTTTTTTGTGTTATAATACAAAAGTCTACAGTGTGTTCATCAGCAAAACTCACTCTGAATAAGTGCAAAGATGTACTTTTTACATGAATGATATTTGAAGGAATTAGATGCATTACTTTCTACTGGAAATAACAAAGCAAACATAAACAACTGACATCTGTCCTTCTGATTAACCGTGAAAAGCTCACATATGGCGACGAGAGCAATGTGAATATTATTTCATACAACAGACTACCGTAAGCACACAAGTCCACAAGGTGGAATAATCAAGATCTCTCCCAATGAGGTCAACGACATTTACAGTTGACCCCCTTTCCTTTGTTTTGCTTTTCAAGGTTACACAGATGCTGACAGTTCAAGTATACTGAGTTTTGGCAAAAAAAGAAGGGTAGATTTCTTTGCATCAATTGAGTCCATGTCTTGTTGATTGAAGTTTATTGTATAAGGTCAGGGGGCTCAGCTACTAGCTTGGTGCACCCAGTGGGGTCCAATAAATCGAAATGGGGCCATAAATTTTGGATGGCAACCTGTCCTGTTTCATCCCCAGGAGTGCAGGGGCTCAAGGTCATTGCTTCTCTTGATCCCAGGGATATAGCGACATCATCTTGGACCTGGGACACATATTGTGGGGGACATTTCGTACTTCATTCATTGATTTAAAGTCTATTTGTCACAGAAAACAATTTCTTTACTGAACAGGCTAGATAGTGTCCTGAGGTAAAGGAATGGAATGTCTTGAAACTACATACCTGAAAATCACTCAATAATATGGCTTCTAAGTACACAGCCTGGAATTAAGTATAAGGTGACAAATGAGCGGCCTTTACTTGAGGGCAGGTTAATGTTGCCGAATTTCTGCTGTTGTAACAAAACATAATCCAGTCCAACTTGTGGCCGGATGCAAAAGTGCAGATTTCACAAAATAAAGACAGTGCAACATGGAGCTGCAGCATAAACTGATGAAAGTCTAGCGCCCTCCACCTATCATGTTGTCAGAACTGCATTTCAGCCATACTGTAGTTACTGTGGTAGTGAGGAAATAAGTCTCTATAAAAGTCAGTGCCTTGAGTTGGTACCATTGGCATTTTACGCAAATTTTGATATGAACATAATTTAAAATTGAACATTTTTTCCTACTCCAACTTTACTTACCAGGAAAGGTTGAATCCAAAACTCTGTCTCAGAATTCTCTGCTGTATTAGGCCTACAGAAGTGAATTAGCTTGCTGATTTTCCTAAGTAAACAAGTATATCATTTAATAGTGATTGAAACAATAAAGCTACAAGAAGAACAATTTGCTAAGAAAGAGGACTTGCCCCCCATTTAAAGACCTGTCTGCCCCCCACTCAAACAATAAATCAATCTCTTTTGGTGACTCAAAGTGCATCCTCAATGTTGTAGCAGACTCACATGTTTATTTGTTAGTTTTATACATACATACATACATACAAAAAAAATTAAATGGTGTATTTGCTCCTAAGAAACAAAGAACTAAAACAAAAACTCAAGCTAAACTAAAGTAAACTAAAACAAAACTAAGGCTAAAGGGACAAAGACACCATTATAAAATGAAAATGATGTATATAAATATAGTGTGGAGTCTAGGGTACAGTTCAGGTGTTCAATAACGTTACTGCTTAGGGGAAGAAGCTCTTGTGTCTTGATGTGATGATTCTGATAGACTTCAGTCGTCTCCCTCAGGGGAAAACTTTGAAGAGTTCATGGCTGGGTCGGCAATGATCTTGCCAGCTTTGCTCTACTTGCAGATGGCTAAATTTAACGCCTGCGATTCATTCTACATTTAGCAAGGCCCCTTTGAGATGACCTGTTTTGAAGAATCCCATAGATGTAAACCTCTATGAGATGTGTCGGGACAAAAAGATCACAAACTACCAAGAGCTAATATGCCAAAAAAAAAAAAAAAAGGCGATATTTACAATATGTACTGTCCTGTTTAATTAATTTGACCATTTCCCAGAATTCTTCCTCAATTAACCCAGATTATCTGCTTTTAAAAATGCTGACATACATCAGGTCACATGGTGGTCAGATGTGACCTACACGTACCACCAGAACTTACGGTCGGTTATGACTGTACTGTGAATAGACTTGATCGAAGCCTAGCAAATGCGTGCAGCATGCCCACCACATCGTCACGTTCACCCCGCACCGAATAGGAACAAATTAGATACATGTCACAAACATTGCATTTTTAAAGTAGCGTGTGCAACATCCTATTTGTTAGCTGTGCTTCATTATTCACTAGGCAGTGAACTCTGCAGGACCTTCCACCGCACCGCGGATGCTGAGATCGACTAGATGAATAATTCACCGTTAACAGTTGGGGACCCATTTAGGTCATCCCAGGGGTTGTGTTCAACTTAGGAGGGACTAATGCCTGGGCTCAGCCATTGGTGGCTGCTCAGTTTCCTCCCGTGGCCTTATTCAAAACCTGAATCACATGAAAAAAGCAATATTTCACTTGTGTAGCTTTGTTGTTCCTCATAGTGCACCAGTGAATACAGTGAAAGTAGCACTTCATTTTTAATATTAGTATATCCACAGTATGTGCACATTTTATTTGGGACATATTGCCCATTTTCAGAATTATTGTTGAAAATTCTCTCGTATATTTTCATGAAATCATTGGATTTTCAGCATCGCTAAAAGTAAATAGATAAATTTCTTAATGAGATTATCTTTAGAAAATGCTTCCAGGCTCACACTAAGTGTGAAATATGTATGCTGATAATGATACATATAAGGCCTTTTAAAATTACAATTATACTATGGTGCTATGGCATTAAGATCAAACAAATCAGTTTAGAGGAAATGAGCTAATTGAAATGGAAGGAGCGGTAAATTTGCGATGGGTATCAAAAGGAAAGGTCGACTTCTGTTCCACGCACAGCGTGTGCAAGAGTCCGATTTGCATTCCCACACGATAAGAAGAAGGTCATGTTTGCGGAATGAAAATGAGTTGAGCCTCATATCGTTCTTGCTCCTGGATAAAAAGCAGAGCTTGAACACTAAGGATTGATTTGGATGCCATCTCAAATCTGGCGCAGACATTGCATCCAAATTGGACTTGAGGGGATGTGGCATAGCCTGATACAGATGAAGTAATCCTGCCTGATATACCCTTGTCTTATTGCACACTGTAATGCCAAACCGGAAATATAGGTTTAGAATTCATGAGGGCAAAATTAACATTCCCATCGAAAACACTGCAAAAAAAAAGAAAAGAAAATGCATACACAAAATAGCAATGGAAAAAAATGTTAGGCTTCAGGCATATAAATGCTTTAAAATCTTTTCAAGTGCAAACTATTTATATTCCCCAAATTACTCATTAAAAGTATACAATTGCACTAATGTGTACACAGGGTGCAATCCATGGACAGTTATATATCACAATGACATGTCCTCAGTTCAGTAAAGATTAACATAAAATTAACATTTCAATTTGGAGTAAATCACCTTATCAAGTATCTGCTTATATCTTGGAGACTGAAACTATTAATAAACATATCACTCTTCAATTCAGAGGCACTTCAGAAATTGTGAGTGAATGATGGTGTACAGCATATATAATATACATACATTATAAAGAGACTGATTTCATCTTTACAAAAAGTAAGAATTTTGCTGTACCATACAATTCGTTGCACATGCATATACCAGTTATGTGTAATTTTCTGGTAAAATTTTGCAAAAATTAGAATGTATAAAAGTATATTATGTTATTACCTGATTTTTTAGATGAAAAATGTTCTAGTGCGTGATAAAGATTAAGTTTACAATTTTATGAGTGAAAGGGATAGATCTTAGAAAAGCAGTATTGTACTAGCATCCATCCATCCATCCATCCATCTTCTGCTTGGCTGAGACAGAGTTGTAAAAGTCAGTTATTCACGTTATATAGGTAATATAAAAACGAACTAATACTGCAGAATAGATTTTTTTGTTTGCAATCTTAAAGTGGCTTCACATTTATTTTTGATGTTCTGCTGATTAAAAAATGGTTTCCGTCAAAAATTCACTTTGATGGAAATTGTTTAAAATGACATAGTACGCTGGGTGTAATCAAAGAGCAGAAAATCAAAGGCTTGATGTATTATTCTATTCCAATTACAGAATCTCTTTGCGGTAACCCGACCAAAGCTGTGTGTAAGAGGAATGACTTAAACCTTTCATCGGGTGACTGAAGTCACCTTCGTTAAACACTTTCATACGAGGGGTGGAATCGTAATCCTTCAGGAAGTCACAGACCAAAAAATCCCTCTCTGTGCTTCTACATGTCCACCCTAGAATTAATATTACAGTGTTTCTCGATAAGTCTCAGAATAAATGAATATGTTACAGCTGCAAGTAAGCTGTTAGCTTCCATGCTGTCAAGGCATAAAACCCAGCTCTTGGTCTATAACTGTTCACTTAGTCACAGCCAAAAAGGAGGATAACTTTAGAACAACTGTTTAACACAGACTTGTGTGTAGCTTCACAGATCATTTTACAGGAAATGAGTTTTATAGCTCATTAAGCCAAAAAATAAAAGTAAATATCTGGATGTCATTCGTCTCAAATAGACAATGTCTTATTACTCCAGAAAGAAAGATTTTACTGTTTGTTTGGGGTACTATTTGGATGTTACATTGGTTTTTTGAGTAAGACAAGGATTAGGTTTTATAAAACACAAAATTTTACTCCTGCAACATTTTAGTGAAGAAATTTTGTATCTTTGCAATTTTAGTAGCAAACATTCATCGCCTAATTTTGTTATGTCACTTGGCACATATGCCGATCAGTCAGAAGATTAAAATCACCTGCCTAATATAGTGCAGGTCCCCCTCGTGCTGCCAAAACAGCTCTGGGCCACTGAGGCCTGGACTCCACAAAAACTCTGAAGGTGTCCAGTGGTATCTGGCACCAAAACATTGGCAGCAGATCCCTAAAGTCCTGTAAGTTGTGACTGGGACCTCCATGAATCAGCCCTCTTTGTTTAGCAGTTTCCACAAATGCTCGATTGGACTGAAATCTGGGAAATTTGGAGGCCCAACCAATACCTTCAACTCTTTTTCATGTTCCTTAAACCTATTCCTGAATAATTCTTGCAAGTTTGCTAGAAGAGGCCACTGCCACTGGGAAATTCCGTTGCCATGAAGGGGTGTACTTGGTCTGCAACAATGCATAGGTAGGTAGTATGCGTCAAAGTAACATCCACATGAATGCCAGGACCCAAGGTTTCCCAGCAGAACATTGTCTAGAGCCTCACGCTGCCTTCTTCCCACAGTGCATTCAGGTGCCATCTGTCCCCAGGTAAATGACGCGCACACACCAAGTCGTACACATGACATTACACAAAATATGATTCATCAGACCAGGCCACCTTCTTCCATTGTTCTATGGTCCAGTTCTGAAGCTCATGTGCCCGTTGCAGGCACTGTCAGCAGTGGACAGGGGTCAGCACCTGCACTCAGAGCAGTCTGCAGTCACGCAGCTACATGTGCCGCAAGCTGCGATGCGCTGTGCTCTGACACCTTCAATCACAGCCAGCATTATTTATACTATTTCAGCAATTTGTGCTAGAGTAGTTGTCCTGTGGGTGCTAGCCTTTGGTCCCAATGACCCCATTGCCAGTTCACTAGTTGGTCTTCCTTGGACCACTTTTGGTAGGTTCTGACTAATGCATACCGAGAACAACTCACAAATCCTACTCGTCTCGAGATGCGCTGAGCCATTCCTCTAGCTATCACAATTTGGCCCTTATGCTTGCTATTTTTCTCTTTGCTATTTTGGATTTTGCCGGCCCTAGGAGGTCGGGCTGCCCATTTGAGTCTGGTTCCTTCCAAGGTTTCTTCCGACTAGGGAGTTTTTCCCTGCCACTGTTGCCTCTGTCATGCTCATTGGGGGCATTGGACAGAGACAATATGAAGTGCTTTGAGACAATGTAATATTGTGAAATTGTCCTATATAAATAAATTTGAATTGAAGTGAATTGAATCAAACTCGTCCCTTACCTAATATATAATGGGACCCTTGAGAGATGCCATTGTAACGAGATAATCAGTGTTATTCGCTTCACCTCTCAGTGGTTTTAATGTTACAGCTGAAAGGTATATTCCACATATGAATTCCATTTTATTTTATTGCCTTTTAAAACCATCTAATAACACTGTGCTGGTATGCTGACATGGAGAATGGCACGTTTGGAAGTAGTGACATTTGATGGTCATTTTGTAACTGGGCTTGTACTTCTGGTGTTTGACAATAGGCTACATGTTGGGCAATTAACAGAGATGAAACTCAGCTATACCAACCCCAAGTGCTGAAATTCCAGTTAGTTCTGCACTTTGCACATGTGCCAATAGAAAAAGTAACGCATAAATATTCTTTTTTTTGTAATTAAAGAATGTCTAAAATATTTCTGGTAAAGCTTTACATGAACTGCACCTTCATTATGCATTCATGATGCATTCATTAGGCATTCATTATGCATTCATAGAACATTCAGTGCACATTCATAATGAATTCATAACAAAACTACAATTATAATGTCTATTATCATATAATGTTTGTTTTTCTTATTGATGTATATTGGTATATATTACAGCTATTAAGGTATATTTACATGCTGCTTACGAATGTTCTATGAATGCATTATCAAGGCATTATAAAGGTGCAGTCTTACAGAATTTAACAACTGTTAATGTAAGGACTGTGATAATATAATTATCCATAATCCTAAATTACCAGAAATGTGAATGTAAAGTTTAGCAATTTCATTTATTTTTTAGTTGATGAGTTAATCGCATTTGAATAGATCCCTAAACCCTCAGGATTTTTACATCTCAGTTCCCTTTCATCTTTTTTTAACAATATTGTATCGGCAGGCTAATTTTGGCAAGGTTAATCGATAACTACTTTATAGCTTGGTCATATTAAAATACAGGTTGCTACTTTCATGAGATATTTGTTAAAGAATAATTCTTCCAAATTCATTAGGCATTCATTATGCATTCATAGAACATTCAGTGCACATTCATAATGAATTCATAACAAAACTACAATTATAATGTCTATTATCATATAATGTTTGTTTTTCTTATTGATGTATATTGGTATATATTACAGCTATTAAGGTATATTTACATGCTGCTTACGAATGTTCTATGAATGCATTATCAAGGCATTATAAAGGTGCAGTCTTACAGAATTTAACAACTGTTAATGTAAGGACTGTGATAATATAATTATCCATAATCCTAAATTACCAGAAATGTGAATGTAAAGTTTAGCAATTTCATTTATTTTTTAGTTGATGAGTTAATCGCATTTGAATAGATCCCTAAACCCTCAGGATTTTTACATCTCAGTTCCCTTTCATCTTTTTTTAACAATATTGTATCGGCAGGCTAATTTTGGCAAGGTTAATCGATAACTACTTTATAGCTTGGTCATATTAAAATACAGGTTGCTACTTTCATGAGATATTTGTTAAAGAATAATTCTTCCAAAAATAAAAGTATTTTCTGTTGCTGTTTTATTATTATTTGTTTTTTATTATTATTATTATTATATTATTTCATTTGTGTAAAAATCAGGCACTGCTTAAAAAAAAAAAATCAAGCATGAATAAAAACAAATTGATAACAATCAATGACTGTTTCATATGATTTGGGACTGGGCACATGAGAGAGTAGTTTGGATATATAGACAAATCTGTAAATGCTGACAGTCTTCCGTAGTGCAAAGAAGGCTTGGCAGACAGAAATGAAAGACGATTCAGAGGAAATTGCCCAGACAACAGCAACAGAAATGAACTGCATTTTAAGCAGTTAAATTTAGATTTAACTAATATTCATGAATATTTCAATGACATAAAAGGGTGTTACTATGTGTCACCAGAAAGGCAGTTGACCCCATCTGCACTGGTGGAGAAGCGTAATTGTCATCAAACAATATTTTGTTCCCAATGACGAAATCCTCAGCTGTGTCTTTTTAGTAATTCAGGGAACATTCACTGCAGCTGGGACACAGTTTGGCTTCAATGCATCTACAACCACATGGGTAGGTAGTTAACTCCCTAAGACACATGTGACACCCCACCCTTTGTTTACTGGAAACCAAACTGCCTGTATCATATTTATCACACTAAAGGTCATACACAGGAGCTTCACACAATCTACCGTATAATCTTCATATATAAACTTAAGACACTTTTTATACCTCATCCACAACTGAAACTGCTTTGTGTCACTCTGTTGTTAAACCACTATGTATAGATTGCTGTACTGTATATGTTTTCAAACGTCTTTTGTAATCTGCCTCTGTATACTTGTATGGTTGCTAAATTGTTATAAGTAAAAGCCCAACAAATGACAAACATAATGAAAATGTCATACTGCAATTGCAATTTTTCAATAAGCGGTTTAAATGAATGCTAACAAATCTCTGTAAATGTTCTACTTGCCGACTTACAAGTGTTCAGCTTATCTGAGGGCTTGGATAGTGTATATGCACATGTCTTTAAAAAAAGGGCTTGCAGAAAATATTAGCAAATTCAACAGCTTTAAGTTATTTCCATTCTGAAAGGGATTACCCAAATCTGCTGATTTGCTTATTGCCGTCGTGTTTGGGTTTGCTGAGTGCACTGCATTCACTTCTCAAAAACTCCCCAAAAATCAGTAGGAATCACATACCACTTCAATAACTCTACCGTGAAAAAAAACTGATAAGACTTACACTTTTATTCCTGATATTACACTTCGGAAATGCACACTATATTCCCTGGTCATCGCAAATCAGTGGAGTACTGAAGGAATAGATTTTCTTGCTGATACTTACAGTATTGTTACATCATTTACATACCATTGTTGCAACATAAAATTGTCTGATAAGCTGTTTTTTTTTTCATTCTCTCCAAAGGAGCTTGACAACCTTGGGCTCAGTCACTCTTGAGGGTTTTTTTATGATTAAAACTTTTGAAGCAAATCACCAAGTGACTGACTATAGTGCATTTAATTATATTTGATGTATGGGTGTTGGATTTGTGCAAGATAGGCAGCTGGAAGAAAGATGGATGATAGGTGGATAGACATATATTTTTAGCATATACTGCATATGTTAAATATAACAATTTCATAAGGATGCATAGTATACAAAACAGTGTCTTTTAATATTTAAAAAATGCATATTGAGCGACAGATTTTTATGGTTCGGGCTATTCCTGACATGTGTATTCTAGCACAGTTATTAAGCCAAACCAACCAAGTAATGGTGTCGAAATCCTCATACTGTCAAATGCAATGGCCCTCTGAGCATGTAATGAAATTACTGCTGGTCTATTGTGCCCCAGATAAAACCGTCTGAAGCTGCAGCATTAACCAGTACAAAAGACGCAGCCACACGGTCAAAATTGCTGGGTACATATGGAAAGGAACCCTTATAAAAACAGCCAACCCTCCTGTCTACACTCCCACCTGGGACAAAAAACACCCAGAAGACAACGGGTTGTTCTACGCACTGTGTGTCTTACAAATTTGCCTTTACCTTCAGTTCTTCAGCTGGCTTCAAAATCTGCGTTATCTAACAAGTCAGAACCCACAGTTCCAATGACAGCTCTTTAGGTTTTAAGAATTTTAATGGTGGCCGCACCTCGTAACAGACTGACACAGAGGATTCCTTGGGAATGGAAATTTTTTTAAAGAGTATGAATGAATAACGCTGAATAAAAAATTGCATTTTGCACACGCACCAGCATTTTCGATAAGACAAAATCACAGATCTTCACCTTATCTAATGGATCACAGACAGCAGCGTGGTGAATACAATTAGCTGGTATATGCCAGTTATAATCCGTCCCAGATTCGGTCCATTCGGTGTTACAGCTTCAATTAATTCTACAGAAAGGCAGCCAGCATTTTGAGTATGTGTTATAAATATCGTGTGTCAAAAATTCATTCAAACCTTGGTAGCTTCCAGTCGGGCAAAATTAATGACAATAATTTCAAGTAAAGCTCAGTTCTGCACTAAAATCTGCGCTACATCTATCAAGTGCTGAAGTATGAAATATAATAGAAAGAAAAAATAGTCTTTTCTGAAAAACCCATTACATAAAACTGTCTAAATGCTTCTTGCTGAGATTTTTAACTGCCCTCTCATTGCCTCATTGTCTTTGCATACACAACATGCATTTTATGATAACAGGAAAGGTGTGTGAAACTCGGGTTCAGTCCAGCTCTCTGTGTAAGGTGCACATTTATGAAAAGGCTAAAGGGATGAAGGCAAGAGAATGCAGGAAATTAATCTATGGAAGTCTGGGTGTGTGCACTCCCATTAAATAAATCCAGTGTTGCATATAAACTGAATATTTAAAAAGAAGAGATTAAAATGAACTAAGGGCAGGTTTTTATTTAAAAATTTTTGCATTTATATGATGATTATTGTAATCCATGCATTCATCCATGTATCTTCAAATCACTTATCCTGGTCAAGGATACACATACATGCATGCAGTCATATACTACTGGCAATTTAGCAATGATAATTAGCCTATCGACTTCTTTTCAATGTTTGGATAATGATAACGAATATGTGAACTAGAGACTCAAAAGAACGTTACTATACCCTATGAACTTTGCTGCAAAGTTCTGCTTTAATTATTTGCTCCATATTAGTGCTGTATCATTAATTCAAAGATGAGCTGCAAGCACCTGAGAAAAACTCCTTCTGCAAGGTAATTGGCCCACAGAGAATAATGATGGCTTCCCCTGACCTCCCTCTGGAGAGAACTGACCAATCAGAGAGCCTCTGCCGTAAGCAATGTGTTGAAGTGTAGACAGCACTTTATCTCTCCCTTTCAACTTCATTGGCCCCAATGACTGCAGCTCTGGATATTCCATAGGTTGCTAGTTTAAGCTGCTCTGTTGTATTGGCCTTTCTTGGTGTTTCAAGGAAATGATGGCTTCACCAAAAGGGAGGAAAGGCTGAATAATATTTTACATGGAGCATGGATTCATAATAAACAACACAGGGACAAAAGGTATTGGTGAAGATTTAACTGTCAGCTAGATCTTTCCCACTGTTTATTGCAGTTGGTTATTGCTAATAACATTACATGTTTAATAATGTTTAAATAGGGGTGGAGATTTCAGGTCCAGAGAGTACAAATCCAGACCATGATTTTGCTTCAACCAACCAGTTGAGGACTCTGTGACTGTACCTCTTTATACTCAACTGGTTGGTTGAAACAAAATCTTGGTCTGGATTTGTAATTTCTGGACCTGAAATCTCCACCTCTGCTGCTAATATCCTACTACATCCTCTTACATGCATCTCTTGATCAGAGTATATTTTTTGTTATGGACCTCAGACGCACATACTCAGAAATCCATGGTTTTCATGCTACAGGAATTGAGGACATTGTTGAAATGCCATTTGCTGCCATCAACTGCCATCAGAGATCAATCAAGAATAGCAATTTACCAATGACTGTTACTGATCAATGGCATTGGCCTTAATCTCCTTTGTCTGGGAAGGGAACTGACTGATTACTGTGAATTGTAATGAGAGTGTAAGGAAACTGGAGGGGATTTGATGGTGAGCAATGAAGATGAGGTGGCCTACAGCTGAAACGTCTCCTCAGCAAGGAGTTATGATTCCCGGGGCAAAATAAATCAGCATTCAAGGGGAATGTGCAAATGAAAGTTTGAATAACATCTTCAAACAGTGCAAAGTAGAGCAATTTGCAATCATATAAACATCTATAGTAAACTACATCATGTTTTTCTACCCCAAGTACAATTTTTAAGAATGACAGGACTTTCCAAATATTATCATGCAAAGTCTTAAACAGATTTGTATGTTGCTGCTTTGCTTTGACATTAATTTTTCGCAAGGTCTTTCTCAAGGAATATCCATTGATCTCTACTAATACTAATCTGGCTGTATAGCAGAATGTATAAGGAGTATCCATATAAAGTGTATAAAAGATGAATATGGCTTGCGGGCACCAGCAATGCCAAATTATTTCTCATACCTAGCAACCATTCGGATGGCTGCTGAACAAAGCCTCTGCTAATCCCTCAAATCCCTTCCCACCATCAGACCAAATGGCTGTGTAAGAAATGCTCAAACAAAATATTTGCTAAGGCCATCAAGCTGAGAAAGTCAGATCAGCACATTTTCAATGTTTTTCTGCAAGCCGTGCCAGTGGACACAAGGGCCTTTGGATGGCTATGCCATATGTGTTCAGAGATAACTGCAAACAAAACAAAAGTTGGAGACAATTCACCACAGCCTTACTTGAGCATTGGGATTACGGACTGCGAAAGCAGTGCTTTTCTATGAAATCATGCTTTATTTTACACCCGCACACGTACGTCGGAATGCTGCTTTTATATATCCCATCTTACTCTCCTTTGAGACATACATACAGCTGAGAGAGAAGTTTTGGGTCTGAGCAAAGGGTCAAACCATTTATCTAGTACCCAAGGAGGTGTGATTATTCTGCCATGGTCAGGACTTGATCCAGTGACCCTCTGATCACAGGCACAGAGGCGCAAGCACACCACCGTCCTTTACATCCAAGTTTTTGAACTGTTAGACAAGACAGCCGACTTCAGCCCCTATGATTTATACAGAGGTGTGAATTAAGTATCCATTCCCAGTTCTAAAAAATATTGTGGCCTCCTGTACTGCATTCGTACGTGAGTGGAAATGGTATTCTGTAATCGACATTTTCTGAAGATGTTTCATCTCCAGGAAGAGGCTTCCAAACGGTCTCCAAAAACATATTTTTTCCTAGGAGTAAATATTCCAATAGCTGTGAGTATTTAGAAATTTGTTTTGCTTTCTTTCTCCTTTTTAACAAAAATTGGGGTGAATTTTATGTCACGCCATATTGATTTGGCTGCGTTTATGGAGATGATCAGTAAAGGGTTAGCTATTACTTATAATGGCTGTCAAAAAACTGTGTATGATAAATGAATTATAAATATTAACCAGAGTAAATGCTGAATTTGCTTAACCTTTAGGCATGAAGCAAATAAACATCACGTTTCTGCCAGCAGAGAAATCAGCATCTGTTTAAAACAGATTTACAATGCTTACTGTAGCATTACTTACATCATTTGCTAGCATTTTAAAAATGAGATGCTACTGTTTATCATCAGAGCTTAATGATTTAAACAGTATATTTTGTTCAGATTCAACTTCGAGGTAGAAAAACAGAAGTTTAGACTCACTTATTTATGAAACAAGATCTTCTGATTTGCAAAGATTGGGGAAAGCTGCCCTTTTAGGTACCGCAGATATGCTGACAAACGGTATGGCAGTATGGCTTTGCATACATGTGGATACTCAGATATAAATAAAAGCAGATTTTTGTCTAAATAGTTGAGTTGTTGCAAGCATTCAGTTCAGAGCCCTAGAATCATTCATGCTTCATGGTGTGACAGATGACTGCGGACGCGGTTATATAACAGAGACTGAACAGACTTCGCTGCTGAAGCTGTAATGCAGGGTGAGTCATAACAGCCCTTTCCAGGGCACTGACTTGTTTAAACATGGGAAGCAGGCTTCTACCATAAGGTAAGTTCACGATCTCATCAAGACCATAGAGCTGTGCTCCATCCTCTTGCCTACCTGCAGACTAAACAAAAAGGTTTTTAAGGCACATTTTACTGCCAGCTCTGGGGAAGACATCTTAAAATGTATGCAATTTTCTCGGTTTGAAACAGAATATCGGAGGGCTGAGCTAAGTGTAAGAAAAATACTGCATTAACGGCTACACAATCTGCAAAAAGATACTATGTATTAGTACACGATAATTTTCTTTAACATTTGCAATTCATAAATAAATCCATAAATAAATATTATAAAAGAAAGTTAAATAAATAACCAGAATATTTAAATGTGCAATATAGGAGTGAAAAGAATGCAAATGACTTCAAGGAAGTTTTTTTTTTAAATAAATACACACATAAGTGCTTCGTGCTCTGTGACGGACTAGCACATCATCCAAAGTTTACCCAATTTTTATTGTTGTCATTGATTGCTTGCGTAGGAGACAGTATCTCTACCGAATGATTAGCTTTTGTAAAGAACAATGCCTTTTTCTCACATTTGAACTTTTACTTGAACAGTATTTTGAGTGAATGATCCAAATGTGTAACAGACAGCTGGTGTTGAGCAGCACGGACAATCACCACATCTATGGCAACTGACACGTTTTGATGGCAAAACATCGGGAAACATACAACCGCATGAAAGTAATACAGATTGTTTTAAATGGCAGTGCTATTGTTCTTCTTAAGTCTTCATCTATAAAATGAATATGTCAAGCATCCCACCTCTCCCAGAAGTTCTGGGAATCTCCCACAAATTGACGGCATCTCCCTGACACCTGCGATTGATGCGCAACGCCCCGTAAATCTGACATTCCGTTATGAAGCAGCGGTAAAATTACCTGGCAAGAAGTTTTACTGCTACAAGCAGGTCCCACCCGGTCGGTCAATTTTACTGCTGACACCCCCAGGTTCCCCCCAGCCACCGCTAGGCTTCCCTGTTGTCTCTCATCTGTCACTCTTACAGTAAATCATTCTGCCTAATGTGGGATGTCTGCAATGTGCACATGTTAACCGCATTCCATCCAGGGTGTTCCTCTGGATTTTCATGCATTACTGTGTCCAGAGGTTTCTGCTACCGCAGTCGCCTTTTTAATGAGTGAGGTCACAGAAAAATGGCCACGCTCAATCAAGACAGTAAGAAGGCTGCAAGTGCTAGAAAATAATAGTTCAGTGTAACAGGGTTGTGCAGAAAGGAATCACTGAACACACAGCTTGTCAAGTCTTGGGAGGATGATTGCACTTCATTTTATCATTTGCACATGTATAGATAGAATGTAATTCATTCATTTTCGCGTATCCCACCTTCATTTGCTATGAGAGGCACAGACACTGGTGAGGGTGAAATTTGGGGCCAGAGTCCACGGTCACCTGGAGCTCCTCCAGTCTACCGCAAAGGGCCATACCTGCTTTTTTGTGAGGCGGAGAGGTGGATAAGTAAATAAATAAACATAAATAAGTAAATAAGCAAGTTTATTTATACACTGATGCATTGACTTATGTTCACATTTGGGACCTGAACCACTGGATGCTAGTCAATTTGAGCATATATGGATATTGTAGCTGCCCATCACCTATGTATCACTGCATGCATGCCGTATTACAAGTTAGATATGGAGTGTGGGTCATTATTCAGCTGGCATCGCTATCCATGACCCTGCACCTTGTTACACTAAGCGATATACCTGCTAGTCAGAGGTGGAGATTTCAGGTCCAGAGAGCACAAATCCAGACCATGATTTCGTTTCAACCAAGCCGTTGAGCATAAAACTCAACTGAACTCAACTCAACTGGTTGGTTGAAATAAAATCTTGGTCTGGATTTGTACTGTCTGGACTTGAAATCTCCACCTTTGCTGCTGATGTCCTACTACATCCTCTTACAGGCATCACTTGATCAGAGTATATTTTTTATTATGGACCTCGGGCGCGCATACTGAGAAGGGACTCAATCAGGTGTTAATGTGTTAAGTATTTTTGTTTCTATTTATGTTACGACATAATATTAGCTAGCCAATTCATTCAGCTAGCTAAGTTAGCTAACTAGTTCATTCAGCTGGTCTGCTGGCATGTGCAAAGAGCAGCTGCGCACACCCCTTGAACCGGGTTGCGGGTTGCCAGGTTGCAATGATAAATGGGCTGAAATTCTATGCAGTGTGTGGATTGTGTGTAGCGTATAAATTGTTTTGTGGACGATCTGGCAACTTGGGTAATGTCAGACAAATGTACGGGACTTATGGATCTGTGTGACGATAATTCATGATAAAATCTGAGGGATAAAAATTTCATCACAAAAAAATAAAATAAAATTTGAGGGTCTTGCAAGTTTCATGAGTTTCCCGAGAGAAACAACAAAACAGGAATGTGCTGGGAGAAGGCTTTGAAGGACAAGAGAAGCCTGGGAAGAATGGGATTGTTGGCAGGTATGCAAAGAGCCATGACCTGCGGTGCCACACACAACCCCATGGCTCCACAGAGGGGTAATTCCCTGATACTACTTTGGATTACCTAATAAAGTGAGTATTTGATGTTTATTTGTACAATCGAAAAAAAAAAATATTCAAGGATGTAGTACAGAATACCCACTGTGTTGCCTGATCCTCCATAAGCCATGATTGATGCATCCTTCATTGTGAAGTCACAGTGTCATGTTTCGGTATTGTGGGTGCTGCCTCGCATCTCTCCCTCTCTTGACAGTAGCCAGCATGTGTAGCACTAATTGCTAATGAAACTACCCAGGTACCACATCCTTGCCTTTGTGTATCACTTCCATGGTCTGAATTTAAATTACCAATAAAAAAACAGAGACAGACTGTTGACAGGCAACGGCGGTGCTGAATGAGGAATGCAGAGTCCTTCTCCCAGCCTAATGAGCAGGTCACCCCTCAGTCGCTACCTATCTTTCATACTGGGTCTCTGCACTGAATGAAATATAAGTCCTGAAAGGCTGATTCTCTGCTGTCATAAGACGACAAACTTAGGTATTCTCTGTCTTCCCAGTTTAAAGCAAGAACCATATGAATTTTAATACCATGTATTACAACTTGTGATAAATATGTGTGACTAGCGGATGAGTTATTTTATGAGCGCTTCTGTGTACCAACCTCTGAGATGGCACATCTCGAACGATTTTCCTCCAGCTGCACAGGTCCCACGTTATTTATGGTGATGATGCAGAGGGAAAACTAAGGCTTGCATCTCTCTGATGCCGTACCTTCCTGTCCTCTCAAAGCTGTGGAGCTTTAGAGCAGCCAGACAGTCCTGTTTACACTCAGGAACAGCAAAGACAGCTCGACTCCACCGTGCCAACATATCTTGGCGTAAGCAAACAGCGCTGGCCATCAGACCAGCAGACACCAGGTACAGTAAATATGCTTGCTCGTATCTGTCTCACTAGCCATTTACCCCTTAGTCTGCCAGGAAGCCAGTTGGCCGTGTTGAATTGCTGGTTCTGTGGTCATCACCGAAATTGACCGGAGAGATGGCTTCCGAATAAGGCGTGCAGGTAGCGAGCTTTGACAGACCGGTGTTCAAGCTCTTGTGAATGATTGGTATCTCAGGGCGACACAGTGCTTTGGGCTTCTCGCCCGTGTTTATTTGGTGGACTTCGATCACTTAAAGGGTTATAAAATGTCATTTCACTGCTGCTGACTAAAGATGTCCTTAATGTAGTAGAATGGCAGCATATACGTGTGTGTGTGTGTATGTATATAAGTGTAGGTGTATATAAGAACAGAAATGTTCTCACAATTTACCACCGTCTTCAGCGCCCCAAAAATGTGAAGAGCCCTGTTCATATCTTGAGTGCAGTAGCATGTGTATTAAGAGATCAAATGAAGGCAAAGCAGTGTTTTTCTCCTGCAGACAAAGAGTCAACGTGTGAAAATGCGAAAAACATCCTTGAGCCCTTAGAAATGCTAATGCTATTGGAGATTCATAGCAGACCTGCTTGGGAGTAATTGTATGTAATTAATTAGCATAGATAACACTGGGGGACACATCTGGTGGCCGGAGGCACCTCAGACTAACTACAGGAAGTAGCTTTTTTGTAAAGCTGCCCCAAGGCACTTTTGAACCCTTAGATTTCATTTTTGAAATCTGCTGACAGCTCTCCTGCATGAGTATAGTCATCAAATGAGCCCTTTATTTTTGCACACCATCAACCCTGGCAGAAGATTATTGTGTGTGTGTGTGTGAGTGTGTGTGTGTGTGTGTGTGTGAGTGTGTGTGTGTTTTCTGAAATGATAGCCTACCAGTTAATAAATTGTTCTGTGAAACATGGACCAATTGCTTGTTATTTTACACCTTTGGTTCTAAAATCATTACAAATTGAGTTTGCCCACACGGATAAAGCACAAATCTTGTGTCCTTGGAGAGACCCATAAATGTCATTCTAGCACTGAAGTCCCTTTACTGGATTCTAGCTTTAACTGGTCCGTGGCTGTGCGTCAGGTCCTGACAAAGATGAACTATCCCTGAATGAGGGTTTAATATTGCCTGTTTTATGGTGCAATGTTGGTATTCCTTAGTATAAAAATGGTCAAGTTTATGTCAAATACACAGCTTTTGCTGTGCGGCAGCTGTCATTATGGTTACCCAGGACCCAGACATTATCATTTTAATGATAATAGCTCTAAAATGCAAACAATATTGAAAATATGTTGAGTTAAATTGCGATTCTTATTCTGTTTGTTGTTGTAACATTTGTTAGCATTTATCCACGGCAAAATCAATCAGAAGGTCAAGTTCACACTGAAGGGGTTAACCAATATAGCAGGAGGCACGATGGACAGTGATATATCAGCATTGCAATGCATTGGCAAATATGGAAGCCAAGGCACCAGCGCTGCCTCCTGTTTGCGATCCCACTCGTGTGGACATGTGAGCGTAAGGGTCTTAATGAGGCTTGATGTGTCCTGTAGAAAGCAAAGTGCTGAATGGGGTTCTTGTGATCTGCTCACTCAAAGACCTCAGTGAGTAACACTCAACAGAAAGTGGAGTGAATGTGAGAGACCAAAATTGCAACATGAGTTCATCAAACATTTGCAAGGCCAGTATATTAGCATTACTGTTGGTTGTGCTGAATTGAGAGGCAAAAGGCTTTTTAAAAAGCATGCAGCCCATTTTCCTTTGTGAAAGACATTGTTGATTTGGTGATGTGACACTTAATCAAGACAGTAGCATATCAGCTTTATTTGTACACATATTTTTAGAATATAGATATACTGCTTGGGAGGACAAGATCTGTAATGATCTAGCGAATAAATATTTGGCTTTGCATAGTGTTGGAGTTCGACTCCACCGAGTCCGTTGATGAGGAAAAGATGCTCTCTGGAGGCGAAGGATAGTTGCACGTCAGCTCTCTTTATTTGTTGTACAGATCGATCCGGGAGCCACTCTCAGATGCAC
Organism: Brienomyrus brachyistius; assembly: GCF_023856365.1. NCBI lineage: Eukaryota > Metazoa > Chordata > Actinopteri > Osteoglossiformes > Mormyridae > Brienomyrus > Brienomyrus brachyistius. The sequence continues at coordinate 27,334,133 of NC_064534.1, forward strand.
AAAAGTACACACCAAGGGAAGCTCTCTCTCTATGGTCAGTGTCTGGTTTTTATAACCCAAACAGGGCATCTGCCCTTCTTGTTGGTACCGTTGAAGTTGGCGTAACATACAACTATTGTTTTGAGAATTCTGGCGTTAGTCCCCACTCCCTTCCTTTTCTCTTATCTTGTTATGTTACAATTCCGCAGCATCAGCTTAATGTCACCCTGACCCTATCCGTGTGCCTTCGGCTTTCCGAAATTTACTGGCAGTACGAGGCGGTCCAGCGCCCACCTTCCCTTTCCTGCCTATGTTCCAGTTTGTTCCCATTTTCTCAGGGTGACAAAGTTTAGCACAGGGCCTAGATGCCCTCAATAGCAGTTGACATTGTGTAATGTTTGCAAGTGTAATGAGGTGGAGCTGGAGGGTGCGATCTGGTTGGGGCACGGTAATTTCATTAACCTGATTGCTTAATTGTTGCAGCCAGCGCGCGTATATAGGACCCGGTTTTGGTTGCGTGTGTGACTGATTTGTAAGCGGTGACGTGACTCTCCGTGCGCCAGTATCTCCTTTTCCGGAAGTTGTGGCTATATCCAACGCTGCAGGTAGGGCATCAGTGGATGGGGTCGTTTGCTTGCTGTATGGGTGGTTGTAATGTGCTTTGGTATCTTCCTTACAGTTGCAAGGGCTTGGTAAATCTAGCAGCTTGCGGTTGCTTCCGCTTTTAAGGTTTTCCAACTCTTACCGCGTGTAATCTGCCAGGTATGTCTCGTCTCCTTTTACCAACGTTTGGGTAGTAGGGGCATACCTAATACTGTGTTTGTATTTGTAGTGGATCGCGACTTGGAGTGTCCCGGACCGACGTGAGCCAGACCATCAACGGGATACTAAGTCACTACAATTGCTGCTGTTTTGCCCGGATGTTATGTTTTGTTTCATGTTTTAATTGGTTTTAAGTATTAATGTGTTTTATTGATTGGATGTAAATTGGGGGGTGTCGTTGGGAAGGCTTAGTGCTGGGCGGTGAGGATCCGTGTCGGGCGATACCGCGCTGCGTGGTCGCGTTGCGTTCTTTTAGCCCACCCCTTGGGTGGATGTACCGGCGTCATGTACTGCGGGACCCCTTAGAGTGTTGTCTGACTGTACGCCTCCCATTCCCCTCCCGATAACAGCTGCCTGGTTTGGGTTTCCTCTTTTGTCGTGTGATTGGAGTGTTTTAAACATGATTTGATTTGTATTATTTGTGCTGTGATTTTGGTTTAGTAATTTGCTGTTTGGTTTCTTTTTGTTTTCATTTGGAGTGTAAATTAACAGCAGCCTAATAAAGGGAGTGTTTATGGTCTTCGCGTCTCCCCTATGGTGATCACGAATCTGTGTCCTTTTATATTGGAGTGGGTTTTGAACTCCGGTATTCTAATTCTCTGGGTGAAATTCCCAGAGTGGCGTAGTCGGGTTGTCCATTTCCGTATTCCCTCGCTACTTCCTCCCTCAGTAACGCCACACAAGGATAAAGAGTTAATGGTTTAATCATATTGTTCAGTTTTCATTGGCCATAAGAAATAATGATTCAAATCTCACTGGAGTTGTGTTTGGTAAGGAGTGGACCAGTGTGAAATTGTTTGGATTTGAGTCAGTTTTTAACCAATTATTCGGCAATGGTGAGGTTATGTAAATTGATGTAATGTTGTAATTCATCTGTGTTTTTAGCAGCAGTGTTTTCAGCCATTTATTTTCCTTGGATAAGTTCGGACTTGCTATAGCCTTGTGGTATCTCTGTCTGAGATAGTTATATTTTCAGCATTTATAGTTCAGATATGCTTCTTTCAACTGTACTGTGCACTGACCTGTCACAGGAACTGTGGCTCGTACTGCCAGTAAATTTCGGAAAGCCGAAGGCACACGGATAGGGTCAGGGTGACATTAAGCTGATGCTGTGGAATTGTAACATAACAAGAAAAGAGAAAAGGAAGAGAGTGGGGACTAACGCCAGAATTCTCAAAACAATAGGTGTATGTTACGCCAACTGGAACGGTACCAACAAGAAGGGCAGACGATCTGTTTCGGTTATAAAAACCAGACATTGACCATAGAGAGAGAGCTTCCCTTGGTGTGTACTTTTGTGCATCTGAAAGAGCAGGGAAAAGTATACCAGGAGAGCAATTTTCAGCTCTCTAGCATGCTTAGAAGCGAAGATATGGTCTCCTGAAAACCCTTACAAATGACATGCCTGATTCGCGAGTGCAAAAAATGGGCGTGGCACCCAAATTTGCAAGGGCCATAACTTTGGACTGCATCAGAATTTTTCAATAAAACTTGGGGAATTTTCAGTGTTCTCTATAAGGATCAAAATACCAAGTTTTCATCAAAATCAGGAATGATGCCCATGGAACATTTCTGGACATTGGTTGATTTGGCACGGACTGACCCCTTTTAATTGCATGTGCTACTGTGTATATATATATATATATATAGTGAATGCATACCTGCCTACCAGTTATGTGCACCCCTGGCTATATATCTTGTTCAAGCACAAGCCTTTATTCCTGTTTGTAAATAACCCATAGATACTTAGTACGTGTGTTCAGGGGTATGTGGGCATTTATGACCAGTCAACCTTTTTCTTGGCCTCAATGGTACTAAGAAACATGTATATATACACACAGACACACACATATACATTTTTACAAACATACACATACACACAGACAGACAACACATCTGAACATCACCCCGAAATGCCTATATGCCCCCAAAAACTTTATAGAAAATTGCATTTGGCATACGTGCCAGTATTCCTTAGCAGAGCAACAATGGGCACTTGTAAATAATACAATTTACTTATTAATTTTTAGAGCAAGACTGCCAAGAATCAATATTTTCTGATAAGGAAATGTTAAAAGTTACGAAAAAGACCTATTTTCTTTGACAGTGTTTTCATGGACAGCATGCCAGCTCCGCACAGCTGGGAACGTGAATCACTGTCATTAACAGACAGCACTGTCATCGGATTAATGCTGCTGTGGCCATATTTACAAACTCAACCAGTGCCATGCAGCCGCTGAAGGATAATACATTTAAGCAGCAAGGATTCTTCACTGTCAAGCCCATTAGTGCGAGTTCTCGAGTGTTACCTTCACGCCTTTTCTAGCCCAAGTCACTGCGGGACGGCACATTTTTCTTAGTAGGCAGCTCAAAATACATTCTTCAGCCCACTTACTTTCTAAGCAATAATAGCCAATAAAGACTGTTACAAAATAAAAAGGTAACAAATGAGCAGGGAGATTTATGTTATGGTGAGATGAACACACACACACACAGAAAACCACATTTAATTAACTCTAACTCAATAAACTTTTAATGCACTTCTTAGTGTGAGCATGGCTTTACTGGTATAAAAAATCATCAGGATATGTTTTGAGTGAGTCCTACCCAGTCAGAAGAGTGCAGAATCAGCAGCTGTTGTTTTGGGGTGGATCCATTTGGTCGGCTCCCGTCGGCTGAAGGCAGCCGTTCGTTCCAGTTTCCTAGGATAGTGTGTGTCTCTAAGGTAAGGAAGCCTGAAAAAAGTCTGGTGCCTCATTCCCGCACAAAAGAACTGAAGCCGATTTCACTCATTAACGGTGACAATACAAAAATACAAACATGGACTAAGTCTCATTAAAATTGTTGTGATGCCTGAACAAAGGACATCGGAAGAGGTGAGGCTATAAAGCAAACAAGGTTTTATTAAACTCAAAAGAACAACAGCTAGAAGCAAACACATTCTCAGGGGATAAAATGGGAAAAAGACTAAGCATAGGCAACACAAGGTTACAAAATCAATGACAGGACTGGGGAACACAGGACTGGGAACCACTTTTTTCCAATCCTGACAATGGAGCAAATGAGAGGCAGCTGGAGTGAGTAACATAAGGGCAGGCTCATTGGGAGCACACTAGGGAGGAAGCAGGAGGGTCAGGTGGGCAGGGTGGCACAAAAATAGCTCTAGTCTTTCAATTAAAGTCTGTAAATATTTTTCTGAAAGTTAAGGTGATGTTAATTTCAAGTGTTTTTGTATGTCATTGATTCAGCATGTGTGTGCATGCTTGTGTGTATGTGTGTCTGGTGTGGGAGGTAGGGTGCATGGAAGCCACGACACCAGCGTTACCTCCTGTTTGCCTCCACTGGTTACTTGTTTGGAACTATCAGCTTCTGTATTTCAGTTGTTTCTCAAATTTAATGAGTCAATAAAAACAAGAAAAAAAATCCTAATTTACATTTCACTACATTGTAACTTGAAACAATAATGCATGGTAATTCAATAGGACTAACAATAAGAATGAAAGCAAATACAGGTATTCACAATCCTGGACTTTACCCGGATCATCCTCAAAATGAAAGTTTACATGTTGTTACATGTTTACATATTTTTAAGTTTATGTGGTACAGCGCATAATTTTAATGTATTATTTGGTCTGGGTACTTTTATTTTCACGACTAAGCATATCATTTAGAGACATTAAATAACTAAAGTAAATAACTAAAACATACAAATTTTCCAGATGTTTATCCCTGTGCAATAAGGAGACCATGCAGAACAGTGATGGAATTTGAACCCTCAATGTTGGGTGGTGAAATATACATTAAAAAGTATGGTTCAAGTTAGCTAAATTGCCCATAGGAATGCATGCGTGAGTGAATGGTGTGTGAGTGAGCCCTGCGATGGGCTGGCCCCCCATCCTGGGTTATTCCCTGCCTCGTGCCCATTGCTTCCGGGATAGGCTCCGGATCCCCCGCGACCCAGTAGGATAAGCAGTTTGGAAAATGGTTGGATGGGTACAAGTTTGATATGCTTTGATCAGCACAAAAATGATAAAACACACTTAATGTGCAACATTTTACTGTCTGTTATATATAAGAAAATGGGTATAAGATGGACATCAAAGCTCATACAAAAGTAGCACACATGTACATAGATGCACACACATACGTTATAGTTATTTTGCACAGTGCTAAGATATTTGGTTTGTTTTTTTTTCAGTGTGTGCACATTTAAAGTAAGAGTTATGCTGCGTTTTCTGATGGTTTCAAATCATTTGTGTGTCACTGTTTAACCATTTAATGTGGTTCATCTGGGCACATTGCTTCTGTGTAATGCAAGCAGTAAAGCAGACCTGACTTTCTCAGTTGGGAGGGAATCATGGTACCTAGCGGATGCATCCTTGTCTGATATCTGGCTTTGCAGTGATTGTTCATCTCGTGCAGGCCGAAGGGGTGTTAGTGTATAACATGAACCTCCATGTTCTCAGCTTTTGGGACTCACAAATAACATGGGCTGCAGAACATGCCAAGAAAACTACCGCAGATCATGCCAGAGTACTGAAAGATTTCACAAACAGAGTTACACCAAAGACATGGGAAAATACGGAAAAGGCAAAAAGGATGGATGAAAAAATAATATGGAGATAATAAGGAATGAATACAAAAAGGTAAGGGAAAGAACACTGCAGAAAACAGAAGCAAACAGCCACGCAAATCATTGTGCCAACATGCAATTTATTTTATGTCCATTTCAAATCTGCAGCAGCTGTCTTTTATATCCTTTAAAACGAGCAACAGATGTATTGGCCTAATTCAAACAGCTTGCTTTGCTTTTATTAGGGATCCAACTGCCTGGCAGGTGGGGAATGACTGCAAAGTAGCATCACATTTTCTGGGTGCCGTGTTTCCCTCATGATCACAGGGATGTCAGGCACAATCACAGCACAGCAAGCCATCCCAGTCCTGAGCTCTGCAAATGCTTCTCCAAGAGTTATCGATGATGTCATCTTTTACCTCCACACTGAATAACTTGTATCAGGAAGTCCTCCGCTTTTGCACCTCCGAATGTTATGCTGGTTCGACTTAATCATCATTTTTGTGCATCGTTTAAGGCTGTGGGCTCTATAAGAAACTGCTCAGGTGGATAAATGAACACAGTAATCACAGTAACAGCTCTCTCTCTGTCTGGATCTGCACCATGCGGCCAGTATGGAACAAAGCAACACTAAGAGTACAAACTGTAGTTTCACATACGGTTACATATATATATACTGTATGTGTGTGTGTGTGTGTGTGTGTGTGTGTGTGTGTGAATATACAGCCGTAGACTCTCGCTAACTACAGTTTCCACCGCAACAGGGTCTTTTGCCAACTGTTCTTTAAAGACGTCACCAGTTATAGTTAGAAAACCAAAGTAAAACACAGAAAGTAGCAGAAAACAGCTCAAAAGAAAATAATAATAATAATCAGAGTTGCGGAAAAAGAGTAGAAGCTGATTCTTCTGAATTAAAAGATTAAGAAATGCCATTATCTAATAACCCATCTTCTGCCTCAGGCCCTGTGATTCATGGGATTGGCTCCCAACACATGCTGACACTGAAGTGGGTAAAGTGCTTATGAAAAATGGATGGATGGATGGATAGATAGATGGATGGGTGGATGGATATTGTAATGAATGAGTCCAGATATTCAAGTGCATACAGTACCTAATTTTGCCAGTACTGAAATATAATGCACATAACAGTCACTTCAAAGGACAGTATAGGGTCAGGAAACAGGGCAGACATGCAAGATTCCAAGCACAAAAAAAAACATGACTAAGGTCTTTCTGAGCACAAATGTAATACCTCACAAAGGTCTGAGAACAACATGCTTATGGCTCCTAATGATGAAACGAGCTGCTGTATGTGTTTAGTACGCAGTCAGGGAGTGCCTTGTTTGGGGGCCACAGCAGGCAGCTCTGACTCTAGGCAGGTGTGACAGTTAATACCTAAAGGACAGCAGCATCCAAATGACAGCAAACACATATTTGTGCAAAAAAGCCTTTTGAGACTGGAAATTCCCTAAAAGCTGTGCCTTGAAAGAGAGGAAGTTGAGTAGCAGCCAGGCGCTAGCTGATGGGAGCGTGTGAAATGAGGCGCGGAAGTACGACGGCCCCTAGATTCAGGCTCTGGCACCCAGGCACTGGGAATCCAGCTTTCATACACTGGTAATAGCTGCTGGTTAGGAGAGCGGTTAAGGGATTATCAAGTGCGGTAAATAAGCCAGTACAACAGCATAATGGCCATTTAACTCCTTAAGTAATCACCTTTGGAATAAGAATAAGATTGACTTTTATATCAGCCTTTTGTTTAAGCAAAATGAAATATATGAGAATAAATGTATTTATACTGCAAAATATGAAATTGGGCTTAGTATACATATATACATATACATATATGCGTGTGGGGCATTAAGGAGAATATTGTTTTTGCTTACTTGTTTTTATTTTTTATGCTACTTTAGAGCATCATTTATATTTTCATCCCTAGAGTACGTTTCATTTGCAACAGAACTGAGCTGAACTGTCATTTTCTGCATAATTACCACCCACATCCTGGCTGACTTGTCAACTAAAATTCATTGCCTCCAAACCCACTGGGGAAAACAACTGAAGTGTCCAAAGAAGCCGGGCAGAAAGTTGATACACGTCCTCCAGAAATGACTCGGATGCACCCTATTGTTTTGGGGGGGGGGGGGGGGGGGTGGAAAGATTTGTTATGAAACCATTTTACAAGCTAAGAGGAACTACGCCCTAAAAATTGAGTTTTTGGACTCAAGCCTGCAGTCAAGCCAAATATTAAATTTGCCAAAGGACCCAGTACAGATGCAGAGAACTCTAGAAGGAGTTGCATGCTCTAGGGTCTGGCTTATGTTATATACCCCCCCGCCCCCGAGAGTCCCTCAGCATACAGGTAGCAGACCAGCTCCAGGTCATCAGGAAAACGTCTTTCTGCAAGATTCTCTACTCAGAAATCAAAGACACAGCGGGAGATCTGAGCAGTGAATGGATGTCAGAAGATTATTCTCTTCACTGCTATAAATCAGCACAAGCCAACTGAGGCATGTCCAGCAACATAATGCACATATAATGATATTCTCACCTTGGCCATTCTTTATATGTGACGGTAATAGTCTCCCTTACTGCAAACCCAAAGCTTGTCAGCCTGCTTCATCACTCCCCTATTACCATATTATTAATGTAATGCGTTATGTCATTCGGATTTGGCTTTATAAGCTATTTATAAGCTCTTATATATATATTATACACACAGCCTGCATTGCACTGAATGGAAAACAGACACAGAACAGAGAAAACCAAAGAACAGAACCAAACTTAAAGTAAAAAAAGTCATTCTCAAAATGAGCTAGATAGATCTTCCTCTTGCAGCAGACAAATATTTTGATGGAACTGAGAGAAATCAATATACCTTGATAGTGGAACAGGATTTCAGGCTCAGAAAATGTCATTGCTCTTCTTTTAAAGGACTGTTCTTTTTCATGTCTTAAAGGACAATTATATTATTGTCCCCTGCGATCTCGCAGTGCATTGGTGCTGTTGGTCTTCACGAGCAGGTCAGGGAAAGCTACAATGACCAAACTTGAAAGCATCACAAACACAATAACTGTCTTCTATGTGACCTTTGACCAAAGGAATAAATTTCCAAGGGTTAGCTAACCTCTATCAGCCGTGGCCTTTTTGTATTGTAGGTGACCATTTCATCATGCTCACATAAGATCAATATTGTTCGACAGCAATAAAAATGGTTTTGTTATTGGAAAAAGTGGGCCAGCCTCAAAACGTGCTTAATAAAAATACCAGCAAAAAACATATGGAAGGTAGGGAAAGGACAGAACTAAATCCACTTTTAATAGAAGAAAATAACAGCTACATTGCTTTCAATTTATTTTAAAAATACATTACTGGCGTTTTTTTGGTCATCACACAGGATTTTGTTATTATCGTCTGCTGCGTTTCTTTCTGTATTACTCATAACGTTTCCCAAAACTCACACATATTGTAAAACTAAAGTGATTTCTTACAATAGCATCTTCTGCAGATGCGTACAACAGTGTCCTTTTTACACGTACAATAATTGGATTCTTAACAAGTTGAAGATGGACTTCAATAGGCTTCTGAATCACTAAATATCTATTGAAGTCTGGATCCTTTTCCCAGGCAGCAGAGGGCACAAGGCAGTGAAACACTCGAGAAACCAGTCCATCATGGGGCCCAAATATATGGACAATTCTCATATCTTCAGGGAAACACATGCAAACTCCCTACACCTGCAGCAAGGGTAACAGCAAACAAGTCTAACTGAACAGTCTGAATGAACAGCAAGTCCAAACGAACAGTGTTCCTTACCACCAGAAAACATGTGTGAGTCTGCAAGTCTAACCGCCATGTTTAATCTGAATTTATTATTTACACTTACAGTGCATGCACTTTTTCTTGCCATGGCTATTTACCAATTACATCAAGCCTTCAAGGCAATTTCTCAGTCCCTAAAATACAAGTTAGTCCCTTCAGCAAAATCCCAGTATTTACTGTAGCTTATCCTAGTTACGGTCGCTGATGCAGCTGTCCAAGCTGCTCCCTGAAACTCCTTATATGTACAGTATACATGTCTTGTCACATTGCCTCTTGCATACAAACATTCTCTAGTTACTCATCCCCACCTCTAAATTCTCCAGGCGTCTCAAAACGACAGCCGAGTTCCCCTTCATGGCCAGCGCTGGGCCGTAATGAGGAGGCAGTGTTAGCACTGGCTGACCCTCACTGTAAATAACTACCTGACCTAGCAGAAGATTGGGCACAGCAGTCCTCTTGTTGGCCACTCACATTCACCTACTTCTATATAAGCCATAGTTGCATGAGGCTAGCATGCTTAGTAGGGACTGGACAGTCAGCTGACCTTGGACCCCTTCTCCTCTATTTCCTTCAGGTTTGTTACTGTTTTGGATCTAATTCAAGGCTTACATTTTCAAAACGTACTTATAATTCTGTCACTGCACACTGTGTTAGTTGCCCAGGGGAAAACCATATGAGCAGGGCATTGTTATAGAAATGCATTAAATCCTCTGGCAATATAAATGCATTATTTTGTTGCTTAGCCAACATGCTTATCAAAAACAGATTACACTTTCACCCCCGTGTAGACCTGGACGTTTTTCAGGAGAAATCACTCTACTTGGCTCAAGGGCACAGCAGAGAGAATCCTGGGACTTTATCCAACAATCTGCAGCATTACCTAATTTATAATTAGGAAAATATCCAGAATTGTGACACAAAATGGCATGACCTGGCCCGTGGAATTCTTATGTGTTGTTGATGTGAAAGAGCTGTAAATGAATCGTTTCATTTATAGATGTGTTACAGATCTATTGCAGTTAAACCTGCAGGCAACAGGTTTTTTAGACAAATCTGAGGTTCATATCATAAGCACAGTTGTTAGATGACATTCCTGTTGTTTAGGGTAATTTATTGGCTCTTCCACTGCTACACACATGTAATGTCCTGCATAAATTGGTAAATCATTATCTATAGACATTTTCCAGTGGACAATCAAAGGTCAAAAATCGATCAGTATAACTTAAGGACAAATAAGCTTGACATTATACTCTTTTGATGCAGGCCCTGTTTAGGTTCTGTTTCCGGGTTGTACGACGCATATATACAAAGGAATATGGCTTATAAGAAGACCACAGCTTTGAAGAAACAGGTGACAGGTCAAACAGGGTAAATTCTCAGTGGATAGTACTGTTACCTCACACCTACACGGTTGGGAGTCTGATTTCCACCTCTGCTCTGTATATGTGGAGTTTTGTTCTCCCCATGTTGTGCTGCCGTGAACCTCAATACCAAGAACGCAAAGACCATACTTGTGGTGCAATGAATCATGGGATTGGTCTTGCTCGGTGAGAATGCAACTGATATATCCTCGATACTTGGGATGGAGCAAGATCAACATCTGAAGATTTTGCCATCTTCCATACCTGTGTTCATAGTATTGGAACTGGTCTTCAGCAGTGGAAGATGACGTAAAATGGGTACACAAGAACATAAGTACAGTCAAGTATGCATATTGAGATTCATATATGTATACTATTATGTAGCTGTGCACTACTATGGACTGGACATCCAAGGTGTGTTACTTGGCAGAGTCTACAGTCCCCTTCCTATAACCCTGCTCAAGATAGGAATTTTGGAATGGATTGATAGATAATTAAAATAACCTACATGAAGCCATTCAAGGTGAGCGACTTCTGAAGTTTCAGGTTACAGCAGCAGGTGTATACCATGGCTTAGAAAACTGGGTCTGCTGTCTCATCCAGCAGGACTTGAGGTCAGTTTACCTCATTTCTCTCCTTCCCCCAGCCCCAGTATCGGGACCATGCAGCTGTGCAAGTCAGACCTAACTATCAAACCCGCTCAAGATGACAAAGCTACATTTGTCCCTCAAATAAACCTCTCCCGGTACTTTTAATGACCCACATCCGGATCTGAGATGAATGGGACCCGCACTGCTGAAGATGTATGCATGAGTCAGGTGCTCCATCTCTCGCGCTGTTTTGCCGGAGGTAAACAAAGCCCTTTCCCAGTCCTGACTATAAAGCTGGCTTATCTGTGAGCTCTAGTAGTTAACTGCATTATATCTCCTGACTGGATAACAAGTAATAACACTATTGCGCTTGTACAAGATGGATGTTTGGCCCTCAGCAGTTGTGTTTCTCTAGTACCAGCAGATGCTTATTAAGACAGTCCGGTGGCTATCAGTACCTCCCAAAAGTGCGAGTGAGGCTTCTGGGAGTGAGTGTTTAGCTATCAGCCGTAGATATAATCTGATTGTACCTGTCAAGGTCGCGCGTGTTCGGTTCTGCAGGTTGTCTAAGCAACAAGCTCTGAACATAAGCTTACATTCATGCTTGGCGCCCCCAGTTCTTCCCAGAAGAGAAATATTGCAGACTGGCTCATATTGTCACATTGTAGAAAATCCATTGACTTGCAGTTGTAATTCTTAGCTACCTTTTTTGTTTCACTGATGTACGTAGTGTCAGGGTGGATTATGGCATCTGAAAGTGTTCAAATGGGGACATCTAATCGACTGTGACAGATTGGGTATAAGGCACAGGGAACAGGGCCCGAGATGGCTTTTATAATGGATACTAAATGTGGCTTCATTCAGCAAAATTTGCCAGAGGGGTGTTGAAGCCACAACATGATTGTCTAGAGCAAATGATGGGGGGGGGGATCAAATGTGCACAAAATAAAGGGTAAAGAAAGCAGACTGCATCAAAAAGCACTGCATAAGAAAGGCCAAAACAAATGGTGTGTAGTGGATAAGGAACAATGCCTAAGGTAAACTCGATTCGGTAACTACTTGACGGGACACAAATATAGTATAATGATATTACTCATGTATTGTATTAATTAACCAGAAACTAAGTGTTAGTTACATACTGATCTCATGTTAATTCATCATTAATGAATCATGATGCATGTTTTATCTCAAGCAGGTACTATACTTGTTACTATATCTGTTACTATTCTGTAAACCTTTGTGAATTACTGAAGGAACTACTAAGGAACTACTGAAGGAACAAATCATGAATAATAAGTGAAATACTGATCTCATGTTTGTTCACCGTGATGAACTTTTCTCAAGCAGTACCTATATTTTGTTTATGATTTATACTACAGAAGTAACTTATTATTAGAGTTATTACTATATATTTGTGCCCCATCAGGTGAAGTGTTTCCATCTATTCAAATTCCAAAAAAGGAAAAATACCAAGACCATCTGAATATTGCGTTGAGATGAATTTTATGGAAGCGTTTGTCAAGAAACAGAATAAGGGAATGGACTGAGGAAGACAGGCTGCAAGCCGCTAGTGGGTTAGCAGGTAAAGAATTGTCGATGTACTGACTCTTTTTAAAGGGCCAATGTCATGGAGTCACACTAACTACATGTATGTGTAACACAGCAAGGAATAACTCATAGATTAGCATGTACATGTGGAGATTCACAGAAGTATTTTACTAAATAGTGAAAAATTATCTGCTATTTGTTTCTTCTCAACTATCTCAACTGAGCCATCCATGTTGTCATGGTTTCTGGTGTTTGGAATAAAGATAATTAGGGTGATGATAATGTGCTGTGATGTAATGATATCCTGTCCTGCTCTTCTTAGGACTGACCCCAGATTCACCATCGCTGGATAAGAGGCATGGATGGAAAATAATGTGATCATTATGTCCATGTAATATAAAATGAATCTGGGTTATCCTGGTTTACTTTAGTTAGGATTGTATTCTGATTTAATCTTATCATGGATACAATCTTCCTTTTGTCAGCAGAGAAGCTTTGGGAAATTCAGCCTGGACAGGAAACCTCAGTGTAGTGCTTCCTTTTGCTGTGATTTTCCATTAAAATGTTAAATTTATAGTTGTACAAGCTGTTTTGAGTCAAAATCCCGTTTTAAGTAATATTTATTGTTTTTTGCATATATGCAATATATTACAGGAAGGTAGCAGTAAGCTTTTATTATTATCCAAATTAGTCGCTCTAATTTGTAATGTGGTCTGAATTATCAATTTTACTGGAGTTAAATAATTAGCTGCAGACTGCTTCTCGGAGCCTGTCAGCAACAGTCAATTAACAAAACTGACATTCTTTGGATAATTGATTTACTGATGCATCCCTTGCCTCAGAATCCCTTTTGCTGACAAAATGACGGGACTTTCTATGTGACAAGTACCGCTGAAATATTCAGAGAAATGAAGGTGAAACAACTATTGACATTTCTACCAATGTCCTATTGGTTTAACCTAATTCCTGCACAGTTTATCTGATTGTAAGATTTTGCAGTTGGGTGAATGCATTTCCATACACAGAATATATTCTTTTGATAATCATACTGGAAGCTTTTTTTGTATGCTTGTATTTATTTTGTGTGGTTTAGCAGAGGGGTGATGGTGATGCAGTGGTTAGCACCGTTGCTTCACACCTCTGGGACTCGGGTTCGGGTACATACTATATGTATGTTTTGTCTGTGCACCACATTTGCTCTATGCACTAGAATTTCCCCCAGGGACAAATAAAGTCATTCTTAATCTTAATATTTATTGTATTCATATTTATTTTATCACTGTACCTAATTGTAATTTGGTGGCAATGAGCAAAACCTGATGGAATGAAAGGATTGATTATCATCTGGAGCTATAGGCAGATTTGAAGTGCCTGGTTTATCACTGAAGAATAACCTTTCACATGCCATAATGTTTTTTTGGCTGCTAGCAGATGTGATTACCCTGTGATCCCATCCGTCAGAACAGGATGGCAGGTGTTTCACACTTCCATCTTCCAAACCCACCCCCCCCCCACCCCCACCCCCACCCCCCACCCCCCCCACCCCCCACCCCCACCCCCACCCCCCACCCCCCCCACCCCCCCCCCCCCCACTCGCTCATAGAGCACATCACTCTATCCATGTGGGGTTGCTCTCTGCTCCCCCAACACCCGCTGTTCCTTTTGTCGGCTCCTCTGCCCCATCTCCTTCGGTACACCCCACGGAGAGATGCGATCTCCCAGCCAACACGCCGTCCCGAATTCCGTCTGCGGTGGCTCCCTGTAACGCAAAGGGATGGGATAAATGACGTGGAGCATTTCATTATCCATTCAGGCTCAAGCACCAGCCGTCCACCCCATTCCTGTTACACATAAAAGCGCGGCAAAGGAGGGAAAGCAACATCACATAAAAGACAATGGCGTTTCTCCGCCTTGCTGACTGTTGGTACTTATTCATGATGAAATAGGGCATCTGACAGCATCTGGGGCTTTGCTCAGGTTTCGTTTAAATGTAGATGTGCTCTCAGGTCAACATACGTTCCCTTTGCTAGTTGCGAATGCAGTTTGTGCCTGACTGTGCATTCATCATAGAGCCAATTTATGTTTAAACACCCAGTTTAATTATGTGAAGCACCATCCAGTGCCTCACGGACCTGATGCCAAATGATGTCATTCCTATCACTGATTTTAATGAACTTTTCATGCTTGTGAGCATGTTAGGTTTGATGACTGTCCTTTTAAATAGCTCGTATTGTTATTCTAAACTTTTTCCAGGGTAATGACTGCCAAAAGGCACACTGCTTGGGTGGAAGCATTGCTCTGTTTGCCATATAGAGCCAGACCTTGCAGGCATTTGCCCAATCTGTTCCAAGTTGTCAGTCATAAGCAAATAATTGTTAAATAGAGAAAATGACTCATTTAAAACCTACATAGATGAGCCAGGAAAGCGCAAGAAACAATAAAGTGCAACCAATTGAAATTCACACATTATTTCCAATATTGCGTGAATTTTATACTATTTAAAGCATGTTCTACACATGTACATGTATTAGGTTAAATGTTAAATTCTACCAAGATGAAAATGTGAAACAGAGGTGAAAGGTGGGATCACCTTCCCTACACATGGTCTCGTTCTGTGGTAACAGATCCCATCTCAGCCTGTGCAAAGTAAGAGCAAAGCCGCTGCCCTACTGTACTGTTCATCAGCAACGGGTCGGCCCATGGATCCGAGGTACGGAGAACAACAGCAAAGGAAACTGCAAGGCCGGCGTCTCCGGAAGCGTCCGCTCAGCCTTTGTCAGGTTCCACGTGTCTCACATGCGATTTGTACGAAAGCAGGCTGGGCAAAATAACGGGAGCCGCAACAGCTGGAACTCAAAATAATACAATAAATGCGCACCACAGAGATGGATAATGGAAAAAAACCAGCCCCCAGTGTAAAGGGGGGGGGGGACTTCAAGGTCATATTTAAAAAAAAAAAAAAGATATGGAGTCCTGGATACTGTCCCATAAAGTGGGAAGGTGATGTCATTAATTTGAACCTGTATCTGGGGCGCTCTTTTAATTGAGCATCCGCCATGACAGCATGACAGCTTCAGCGTGTGTTTGAAGATACATGCTGGCAGCCTGACAGGGGGGGGGGGGGGGGGCTTTTAACATCTGGGGGTGTGAGTGGGGGGGGGGGAGATGCAATTGGATCTGGCAGAGAGAGAGAGACAGACAAAAAGAGGAAGCCGGTGACAGAGACGAGCCAATCGCTCCCTATACATTTGCCACAGATATTCACCCCGGTTTCAACAAGCGTTCCACAAATTGCACCCCCCCCCCCATCCCCCACTGCCATCCCACCATCTTTAGTTTGTTGTCTCATTTACACATTATTCCATGCAGGGCTGGAGAGAAAAGAAAAACAGCATCAGGCAGAGTCTGTGTGCCCTTTGCCTAAATTTAATTAGGTTGCCGCTCTACGTTTGTGGCAGAAAGGGCCTGGATATGGGATGCTGATGGAGAAACAGATGGAGGAAGAGACAGACAGACAGACAGACAGATAGAGCAACGGAGGGAGAGGAGGTGACAAGGAGGCCCAGGAGATGCTGAGAGGCTCAGGCAGTTTTCATAAACACCATCCAAGCTGACAGTATATGGGCAGAAAATAGTGGATTTTTATTAATTTCCGCCTCAGATAATCACCTAGGAGGGCAAGATTTCACACAGTCAGGCTGGTGGGACCCAGCTGGCTGCTGCTTCATTCCATCTGCGATTCGGGCTCTGAGAGATGCAGGAGCCAATGAGTGATCTCTGCGTGCAGGAAGGAACCCGGCACCCACACACAAAGGAACTGAATTGCATTCACGGGCCAAACTGTGCATGGTTTACATCATTAAAAGATCTGGCAAACTGAGCAGCCCTTGACTGAACCACAGGACCTCAGGGAGCGATGGACCCCCAGGCCTCAGGACCATCAGGTTTTGTGGCGGCACCCACCTCCTCAGCCACACTGACCGTATCAGCCCTCTGCACCCGAGGTGTGCGCTGTGGCTCAGCAGTTAGGCCTGTTATCAGCAAAATAGTCACATGTCCTTTGGGCCCTTGAGAAAGGCCCTACCCCCCCACCCCAAAATACTCCTGGGGCACAGAATAAATGGCCTGTCCCTGCACTTGGACTCCAGGCTTCGCTATCGACTGCATGTACATGTATGGGGCTGTCCCCAGACAGCAAGAATGGGATATAGCATTCCAATGCCCTTGTACTTGAGCACATGAGAATAAAGCATCATTTCATGCTCTGCTGCATTTCCACGCATTACCAGTGGCTGCAAAGCCCCTTGTTGGTTCTCCGCCACTCATTTTTGGCACTGACTCTTTCCCAGAGCTCTTCCCAGCCCGTGACCGCGGATGCAGCCAGACCACGGGTTGGGTAATGACACCTCGTTATGAGAGCTATTGTTCCGTTTAACCTACATGTTTGCGAGGGCGCCCTGTCATTCTTACCTTTATATTGATCTTGTCTATTTCCATTGAGACAGGCCAAGTGGGCCTAGAAACGTATTTTGATTAAAACTGCAAAGCAGTGGGGAGTTTTGTAAACAGAGGTGTGCATTCTACACAAAGGGCAGCGCAGGGTCACAACAGGTAGCTTACAAATGCAATGGTTTATGAAAGAGTAGGATTCTGCAAAAATAGAAACCACAGTGTATTCTATACTTCAGTCAGGTGCATTGGTCTGAACTTTATTTACTTATCCTTGTTAGATAAAATATTCCTGCCGAGCTCACAGACAAAAGAACACCCATCCATCGATCTTCTGACCACTTAATCCACTTCTGATCCAGTACAGGGTCACAGGAAAACCAGACAGTGTGGGGCACGAGGCAGGGGAGCACGCACACCTTGGGCATTTCAAAGACATCAGTTCACATAACTGCATGTTTTTGGACTATAAGAAGAGCCCAAAATGCCTGTAGGAAACCATCTCAGTATGGGAAGAACAAGCCAACTCCACTCACAAGTGTGGTACAAACCCTTCTTCCTGTAGGTGAGAGATGACTGTACTAGCAAATGTGTGTGTGTGTGTGTGTGTGTGTATAGATTCAGAAAGGGCAGTCACATGACCTCCCAGCCCCTGACAAAAGCAATGGATCCCTAACATCAAACTGTACACCCTCCCTTGAGTTTGGCATCCTTTGGGTGACAACATCCTTATTCTGTCCCATACAGGTTGATGCAATACGACCTTCTTCATTAAACAACCATTAACTGGCCACAGGATTCTAAGTGCTGTAAAAGTTCTAAATTAAAAGTAGATAATTATGAAGTAATGGCCCGTCCCTATAGTGTTTGTGCTCTTGTTTAAAAGATGGTTATGAGTGGCAGCTCAGCATTTTTGTTATAGTCGGCTGTGAAGCATCCCTGACAAGACTGGCATCTGTAGACAGCTGATATAATGAGAGGATGGAAATAAGAGAAGTGGAAAGTAAGTTAGCAGAAGGTACCACACCGGGAAAACAAATCACACAGGAGCGGCATGGGGGTCGATAGCGCAGAGAATCGAGCCGTCTCCTTCATGCAGGGGTGGGGGGGGTGCTGTCAGTGAGCCGTGTGTGGGCGGGGTAAGCCTCCTCCAAACTACAGCTTCTTTGTCAGAAAGCACCAGTCACAATGGCTGATGGGAGACACATCTGAGGGAGGGGAGAAACAGGGGGGGATGGGGGGGGGGGTGCTTCACTTCTCCTTCCTAGACAAAGGCACACGTGAGCCGAGGCGGCAGGCCGGCAGACATTTGCCCGTCAACCCAAACACCCAGAAACAGGCACTGCTAATACCAGCCATACGGCTCACACACGGCAGTCAGCATGAAACGAATCGATCTCTGAAGTTAAATGAAAGTAATATAGCAGCAACATAGATGGATCATGCACAGAAACATGCACAGATGTAAGTATGATGTAACCAAAAAATGCATTTAAAACAAACACAGAATCACAGCATGATGTTTCACAGAACTAGGGATAGACATTATTTCATGTGATTTTTTTAATTGAATGTTATTTTCACCCCTTTTCCTAAATGTATGAAGCACAGTTTATGAGGAACGAGGGTCTTGTTGAACATCCTGTGACAGCTGCTACCTCACAGAAAAACCCAGCAAAGGAATGACAGAAAATCACAAGATACCATTCAGACAAAGACGAATCCCTGAATGTGACAAAGGCTTTTGGAAAATCAATGATTTTCCTATGTAAATATATTCAAGAGAAAAATAAATAAATAAATGTTGTCTGTTGTGGTCTGCACCTCGGTTGTGTCCATGTTTAGATGTGCAATTGTATTTATTTACCATAATTAACATTATTACCAGCACTGTGTGCAGGTGATAATCATGCACGGAAACACCTACACTTGTTGCATTTCACCACATGTCCTTTTTTATTTGCATATTTTTACATTGCTTCCTAAAAATACAATCATCTGTTATCAATTTTTGGTTAACGATTTTCAGTTTGCATATTTTCTACTGCAGTGAGCCCAGTTCAGAATCACGCCTGGCTGCTTGGCTCAGGGCTGAGAGTTTGATACCTTTCGGTCCCTTAATGGATGTCCTCCTTATGGCAAACTAATCTTCTGCACCTTATTCCCATTTGGCTGCCGCTTCTTCCATTTTATTTTTCCTGCGCCTTTTCCCAGCTTTTTTCTCAGAGTTGTTGCAGGTCTGGGCCACACGATGCAAATACTTTTTTTACCATGAAAACTGAACGTGCATTATTCTCCTTAACAGAAAAAAGAGATAATAGCTGACATCATTTTTGGGAGTACAACCCAACGCTTGCAGAATAGACACATGTCCGAAAGCTGTTTTTTCTGGGATTCCCCTGAAGAACTCGAGCTCCTCTCCCTGTCTGGGTCACTTGCCACACACAGGCTTCAGCTGTGGAGACGAGGTCCAGCCCAGACCAGCCCCATCCCTGAAGGAGGCTTGAGACTCGGGCCAAGCCATTAGAAGAGGTGGCCCCCAGACTGCGGAACATTGTTCCCACCAGCAGCAAATTAATGGGCACAGCCGAAAAACATGTGCCCCCCCCCTCCCCCCATCAGATGTTCCCAGTTGAGAGTCTGCCAGCGTGTTTGGCGCATGGAGTGGACGACTGGTGCACAGCAAAGGGCGACGTTTTCACAGGTGGCGAGGAGGTGGGATAGCTGTTTGAGGGGTAATATGGGCCGTGTCAAATCATTATCTCTCAAAATTGCTCAGCAAACAAAAAAAAAATGGCTGTTGCAAAAATGGGCCAAATCAGAGCAAGATGCTAGTTTCCCCGTCTAGGGTGGATGCCTGTCTACCTCAGCTGCTCTGTTTCCCACTGATCTCTGGGCTAATTTGCAATAAGACATAGGCCATTAAGCGGAAGAATTAGGTCCATTTTTGATCCATTTACTTCTGCTGGTCATGTTTATTTTCATATGACTATGTGGCAATAATAATTGCAATAGATGACCCTGATAAAACCCATTGTGCATCATAGGTTCCTGCTCCTACATGGAATGCAGGGACACTATAAATTCACACCAGAGAAGTCTGGCTATGGAGCCAGACACAATATACAAACACAATAATCTCCTGAGCCCGGTGGATCTCGACATACGGATCCAATGATGAGGACCAGGAGTTCCGTTTGTGCGAAATTGAGATTTAGGAAACCCGGAGTGTTTGCGTGGAGTCCCTCTCAAGCCTGACGGGCTGCCGTCCAGTTCACTGGTTCACAAAATGGCCCCCTAGCAATCCCTCCACTTCGGCGGGGCTCCCAGTGCCTCGCTGCACCTGCTCCACCTTCTCAAAAAACATGATGAGATCAATGCATGGTGCAATTTACCAGGAACTCATACATGAAGATGAGTTTCCCAGAGTGTGGGACTAACCAATACACACATTTTCCTCGTGGGTTGTGAAATGCTTTATCAAAGCAGGATTACGACGCTACACACTCTGGCTCTGGTTAATGTTCAGTTTACTCACACAACGGAAGAGCTTTGCCGGAATAATCATAACTCATCAGCTGGAATGGAAAAAAAAAATGAACAAACAGCACGACATCATTACAGCATCGCCAAGCTTCAAACCATAAGACATGAGCAAATGTTGGCAACTGAGCTAATGCCCTGAGAGACTAATAGCCACCATTACACACGCTTCCGTTCTCATGCTCATTTTTCGAGCTGCATGCTAATGTCCCGTACATGGGCCGTGTTTCCGTCACACTCACAGGCGTAGATTTAGGGAGGATGCACCCCCCCCCCCCAGTGTTGAGGTAATATCACATATAATGCCTTGTTTACAATACAATTCATATATGTCATTACATAATTTAAAGTTTCTTTTTTTACAGTTTTTATCTGGGGGACCCCCCACCCTCTGTTAAAATTGTTTATTTTCACTCTCCTCTGGCAGGCGGATGCTCACTTCCAGACCCGCGAGTAACGAGACACAGCGAATGCAGGAGCACGATACAACTCCGTATGCGAACTTAACTCGCTGAAGACCTTTTATTACACCCAACAGTTAATCAAAAAAGGCTACGTGAAATGGTGGAATTTAATCACTTCACATCGATTAAGTTTCATAAATATTATCTGACTGCGCAAACTGCAACTAGCTTGGTTAGTTAACAGCATAGCACAAATAGCAAGGCTGATAACGCAGTGGTGTGTAGTGTTTGTGTCAGTCACAATTCTCATCCCACTGCGTTTGTTGGTATGGCATAAGAAAGTAAGTAAGAAGCCCGTCAAACAACGGGTCAGACCTGGCATTTATTGGGAATAAACCATAAAGTAAGTTATTCACTTTCCAGAAATTCGGAATCATTTAGTTCATAAATAGTGCAGGCAGAAAGTCTTATTTATTACCAAGAACAGATTAATTAAATCTCCTATATTTCCTTCCATCGGTATCTAGGAGAAATTCTTCTAGTAGCTATTTTATGTGTGTAATTGTGTTTGTTTCCGGGAAGTTAGGATGTACAGTATTTATGAGAGAGACGGGGTGCAGGAGACTGACGGGGCATCATAGTGGGACCCTGAGCTGAAGTCATTTTTCCACAAGGAATAGCCTGACATTTGTGCTGGAATCTTGGAAATTGTGCATAATTTTATTAATTCCCACAAATTCAGCGTATGTAATACCTGACTTAACGCACTTAAACTACCATATCATTGACGATGAATAACAGTAAAATAGAAAGATAAATTTCACTTTATATATTGCAACTGTAATAGCAATATTTTACGAAAAAAAACCCCCGATCTGAATACAGAGCGGCTACAGAATCTCCTTATTAGGCACAACTCTGACCCTGATACACCCTCCCCCCCCCCCCGCCGCTCGCCCCCCCCCCCCCACAATGTTAGCATGAAACCTATGCCCTGGTTACAATTGTACCAGCAGGACAAGCTTCTCGATCACATCATCTGCTTTTTCCTACCTTTCAGTTCACAACAAAAATATATAAACATCAAAATGTAGCAGAAATTGGCTCATTCTTAGCAGCACGGTAGCTCACTAGACGGCACTATGGCTTCCCACCCCCACAGCTGTCGGTTCGCTTTCTGCCCCGCCGGATGTATGCACTCCTCATGTCTGCGCACATTTACACTCACATTCTAAAACCTGCAACAGGGTTAGTAGCTGTTTCTATCGTGCCTTTGTGGCCCAGAACAGAACGGTGTCCAATCCACTGGCTCCCCTGCCTTGTACCCTGTGCTTCCTGGGTTAGACTCACCATGACCTTGTACTGGATAAGCAGTTATGGAAGATGTATTGCTATATGACTAGTTGCATTTCCATTTATATTCATATGGACTTTCAGCCACAATGCCTGACCTTTTGTCTAAAGCAGATCACCTCAGTGTTTTCGTTGCTATGTCTTTTGACACAGCTAGAGCCAACAAAATCCACTTCTGATTACCTCAGTACCCAACCTTTCAACTGAGGTCTAGCTACATGCCACTTAACGGTGATGTACTGCCCCTCTTCTCTTCTCTCAGTGTTTACCTCATCATCTAAACTGACCTAAATGTGTAGCAGGCCCAGAGAGAGATGCCACCCTCGACAGCTGTGCTTCCATGGATCAGTTCTGCTCCTCACACCATAACCCAGCACACAGCAGCTGATCCGTTTCAGGCTTTGCTCTCCGATGGCTGGCACTGTTACCTGACCCTGCAAAGCTGCAAATATTTCCAGAATATAATCAGACCCAGGGGCTGCTCTCCGAAAGGAAACAATTCATTAATTGACAGTCTAATTACAGGCAATGCAGCAACTAGTTCCAAGCTGTGGATTCAAGACCACTGTGCTTTTCAACCAGCTGTTCTGGGGTCAAGATAGTAGGGTGGGTTGAAGTCTGTTGTGTAGACATATCACATTCTCAGTGGGAGGGCACTTGCCAGAAAAGGTAATACCCTCCCTTCCGGTAAAAAAGAACATTTCATTTTTTCTGCCGTGTGGAAAAGGCATGCTCTTTGTGGTAGTATCTTTAAGAAATTGTTTTTCTATGACGTTTAAATAATAATAATGATATCAAAGCAATTCCAACGCAACAGTAATTTTTACAAGACCTGCATTACATTTAAAAGTCAGTTTCATTGGTTTCAGTGTATAAGCAGCCCTCACTCCCAAGATTACCCATCATGCTGAGCTTCTCCAATACCTCAGTCTCCACTGCTCATCTTCTGATTAATATAGCAGTGCCTGCCACACCACCCCCAGCGCAGCTCCAAATGTCTTTTTGGACCACCTGCCTATGTTCAGGTAATCATCTCAGCAGACGGAAGGTGAGAGCACTTTCCATTCACATACTTCATGCCTCACCTGTAATACAGGCGCCGGACATGTTTCACCATTCGCACCTCTGATCAGGGTATTCCGTACCCTGTCCCTATACACAGGGTACTGCTGCGGTATTGAGCAGGTTCAGAATTACTACAAATCTAAACCGGCATACTGAGACACATATCTAAAATCAAAAGAAATGGCTTATAAAATGCTCTAGTTGTGCTTGGAGGAATTGGATTGGAATCCAATTAAAGAACTTTTTTTTGTTTTAAGAAACGAGGTGAATCCAGAAGGTGAGAATTGCCTTTCAAATGCTTGGCAGGGACTTATCAGACTTGAGTAGTATGGAAATGTAAGCAGATCAGCCTGGGCTCCATCTCCAGCTCCCCGCTCTCCTATAATCCCCAGAGACCTGGATTATCATCACCTGTGCTCTATTTTCCCTCTCCTCCTCCAGTCTCACCTCCCTGTGGGCCAAAGGCTATAAACTGCATTACCATCTCTGGCCCTAAGTTTGCCTTGATGATGTCACCGGCATGGCTATGTCTTCCAGAGACCATGATGCATTTCTCTAGGTGCCCCTCTCGCCCTCCCCTTTTTGGCCCCATGAGGTTTTCACCATCTTGTGATGAATGGCCCTTTTCAACCAGACCAGGCCCATAATGCAGGGAAATTAGTTTTTATCGCTCCGCCTTTGAAGACAAATTCAGCAATGGTGTCTTTCAGATGCAACCAGATCAATGTAAATGAAATGACTTCATCAAAATGATTTTCTAAAAGCAAAATGCTACTTCAGAAAGTAAAAAAACGATCTTGTATGACAGACCAAAGACAGCCCAAATGCTGGTTATGGGGAATATTTATTTCGATTTGACTTTCATAAAAGGAAAGCATTTTTCTCATCAATATTTATTATCCATAACAGTGAAAAGTCTCAAAACTAACCCTGAGTACAATTTTGCGAATCATGTGAAATACATGAGCCAAAGAAATATGAAACAATATGCAAATATGTATTAAAACCATAAAATCTTTACATATATTTGTTATTTTGATGATTTTTTTTCATGGTAACTGAAGCAAGCTTTAGCATCCAGGGTTTTTTGGAAGAGTCATTAAAGGACGATGTAAAGGGAAATGAAAAACAAACATGTAGGAAGTTGTCAGTGCAATGCTGTTCGGTGAATGGTGAACTGAATTTGTCTTGTAAGGTGTTTAAATGGGCAAAAGGAGGATCTGCAAAAGACGTAAGTGAGCTGAGCAGTCACTGCAGCATCAGTGTGGAGGTATTCAGGGTCTTTTGGAAAAATTTAAGTAAACTCCTGGAATTTTCTTTTTTCTTGTGTATGGGTTATTTCCACTGTCCCCCCCTTCCACTTTTTTGACATATTCCCTGTCAGCTGGAAATGAACGCAGAAGGCAGGCTAATGTATGTCACACATAGCTTTGCACTCTGTGAGAAACAGACGTGGGGTAATGAAACCACTGGGTGTGGTGCACTGACACCCTACCTGAGGTGGGGGGCCAGGAAGGCCAAGCTTCCCTACACCTCCCCAGTCAACCCTTTTCATCCATAGAGGTAAAGCAACCAGATGACTTTTCAGCAAAAGCCGACGTAATTAAATATATCTATACTGCAGCAGCACTGCCATTAATACAAATGCGGATACAATAGCTAATGTTTCTTATTATAAAATAATGTTGGCTGTCATTGCTGGTTTGATTCGCAAGCAAACACATAATTGTGTTTCGTAACCCTCAGTGACATCACAATGAAAGAAATGCCAAGGCCTGCTAATGTGAAACCCATTAATATCCCGAAACGTTAGACCATGGGAAGGTCCAGCTTGCCGCTGTTGGCATTTGCCTTGACGTTGAGCGAAGGGATATATGGTAAATGAAGAAGCAGGTGTCCAGCCTTGGGCTTCAGGCTAATTATAACAGAATCCAAGGTTTCCCCATCTCACTTAAGTGTATGCAGCACTGACCGCTGAGCCTTCTGAAATCACTACAGGAACGAGTGCAGGGTTTTGACATCTTGCAGACAGCGACCCTCCCCCCATCCACCCCACCCACTCGTGGGTATAAATCTTTTTAAGGACCACTACTTTGTCGCAATAAGGCCAGTTTACGACCCAAACCACCATTGTAATATGCTTTATTTATGTTAAAGAACCCAGCATAATTGACCACTTCAGAGCAATAGAGTTTATCTATGTAACATATATAAAACATAACATAAAAACACACGATGTAAGTAAGCCGCTATGTCTGACATCCTTTCTCATGTTATTTTATAACAAAAATAAACATTACTTTGTCCCCGACACAGTGCTGATAATTAAGGTCTTTCCATCCAGCAGGCACGCCGGGACCATTGTGATGCTAATTAACTCGCGGGACATGCCAGAAAAGCTCTTAAAATATTAATGACACCCACGCATCCTCCAGACAGCAGCAAATGCCACCTCTTAACAATAAAAACATGACACCGCCATCTTTATTTGGGCTGCAGGCAGCCAAGGCCATAAACCAGAGAGACAGGTGCCTCAGCCAAATCCTGGCCAGACGGTGCTGGCAATACACCTCTGGAGCCTCTGAAACTGATTAAAAAAAAAAACACACGTGGATGATGGTTGACACCAAAAAACAAGGCCTCTAAGTGCTTTTTGTCTCCTTCTAAAATCAATGCTTAGCTCCGTGCTTTAATGTTTTTTATTTTTTTCTCATAGCTATTAACCGTGATCACATGACCTGAACTATTTCTTGGGCTCTAGCTCTGAGAGCCTTGTGGATGGGGTCCGAGAGGGAGGCCGGTCCTCTGCCCTCCTATAGGGACTCCCCTCCGGGAAATCTCAAGTGGACGTGGCAAGCTGCCGAAAACCTGGGATGCAGACTACTCTGCCTCCTACTGGACAGGTGTCTTTAACTGGGCTGGTAAGCGCGGCTTGGTCCTCCACCTTTACCCTCTTGCTCCAGAGATCCCTGACTCTGTTTTATATAGCATTACAGAGACTAGATTATAGCCCAGAGATACTCACCTCCTAGAGTCAGTCACACTCCTGGAGCAAGTGAAACCTCTTGGAGCAGGCCTCACTGCCTGGAGTAGGCCTGACGTCCTGTAATGGACTGTACCTCATGGAGCAGGCCTCACTGCCTGGAGTAGGCCTGACGTCCTGTAATGGACTGTACCTCCTGTAGCAGGCCTCACCTCTTGTAGCAAGCCGACCTCCTGGAGTGGGTCCTCACCGCTGGGAGCAGGCCTCACTTCCTGTAGTGGGCTGCACCTCCCGTAGTGGGTTTCACTGCTGGGAGCAGGCCTCACCTCCTATAGCGGGCCTCACTGCCGAGAGCAGGCTTGGCCAAATAGAGCATGTTGCACTTCAGGTTGACCCCATGTACAGATGGGTGATAAACAACTATCAATCGATTGATGGAGAAGAGGGAGTCAAAGAGAGAGCAGTACATACAGTAAAAGGATTTCAGGCGTAAGTTCCATAAATGGCTATCATCAAAAACAGAAGCTGAAATTATCTCCACGCAGGCCTGCGACTATAGCCCTCTAAACGGCTGGGTCTTAGGGGGGCATTGCCTCTTTTGAGAAGAATTCAGACAATTTTTTATTTCACTTCCGATCAGCCAGTTTGATCCATATGAAACTTTACATTCTAATAAAAATGTTAAATATATAAAACTATAATAATGTTTTAATGAGAACATTTCAGATTAATAAGACCCCCCCCCCCAGTCCCAGTCAAGCCAAGCCAGACACTCAGACTGTATATATAAGAACAAAGGGAAAACAAAACAGAGGGTTCACACAGAACCTGGCGAAAGAAGAAGGATTTATGGATGCTTTTTTTTGGTGGGGGGGGGCGTTTTAAAAGCAAGTGTGATACACGGATAAATCAGGTGGTGTTTCTGATGTGCTGAGGGACCTTCCAGGGACACCATAAATCTGCACTGTACTCACAAGGCTCCCAGATCAGGGAAACACATCAGCCTGTCCGGGGAAACCCCTGTCTCAGCAGACCTGCAACCGTCAACCTTGGCTGCGGGTGATTGGCCGATGCTGACAGGCAGGAGACAGGTTATTGGACGCTCCTCATCAGAGGTAAATGCTACCTGAGCTGCCATCAGACTTCTCAAGGAGTCACTCTCCTGACCAACTTATATTGTATCGCTGATGGTCTGGCAATATGAATGTGATGCTGTAACACCTGCAATTTTCAGGATATTTAAAGGTCCATTTACCACAATGTGTCTGCAGGCTCACAGAAAAGCCAGTTCACAGGAAAATTCTTAAATGGCTCAATGAAACTCATCCATCCTGCCTCATCCAAAAACAGGCATTGCTGCTTTCTGCCTTGAAAACGACCATTAAACTATCAAACCAGAATAAACAATAAGAGAACTTAAGTTGACTGAGGTCTGTAAATATTTTTATGCAACAATATGATTAAAGAAAAGGACTCATTTTCTTACACATTCACTCAAAAGGTGTTATCGGGTTAATGGTTTTTCTTTTGCTCTTTCTTGACTTGGCCTTCAAATGTGCAGCACAGTGGCCAGTCAGGACAGGGGAGAAAAGGAGAGGGAAATTATTAGGATTAACCAGAAGACAACATCTACAGGTTCTGGAGAGAGATGGGCTAAAAAGGCAGGGCCAGAGAATACATCAAGCAAAGTCTGTGCCAAACAGCTCCAGACATGAAAGGAGCAGAGTTTCTTTCTCTCGCATGGCTGTAAAAGGAAGGGCCGGGGAGAACATTGCACAAGGCCTTGGGTAAATATTTAGGGTCACTGATGCCATTGGAATGATGCTGTATTCCCAGATCAGACCCAGCATTTGGGCTACCCCCCCCCCCCCCCCGCCCAACCACCCCAAATGGGCCAAATAGGAAAAGACATGGAGTGGACAGTGGCTGAGTGATGGGGGATGGGGGCGGCAAATGCAAGCACCCTCCCTTCCTGCCTTGCTGCCAAGACTAACCCAAGCAAAAGTTTAAGAAGGGGGGTGTAGGGCTGGACCAGGGGACCCACCCAAAAGAGGGGCTTTAATGGAGAATTTGTGAGTTTATCATGGCTTATGTCATCCTTAGCGAGAAGGGGAATTCTTCAAATAAGTTTTTCACAATAACTTTTATTTTTACTTTGCTTCACTTTAATTGGTCTGGGTCCTGTAATTCAGTCTCAACATTAACAATAGCAGCATAGTTCTATCAACTACATGCTATAATGGTCCAGTTAAATGTTAATTATTTCATCGTTTGTGCAGGGTATCTAATTACTGTCTCCTCCAGGTAGCATTCTGTTGTTGGAGCAGCTGACTTTTGTTTGTTTTCTTTGTTCATGCTCGCCATTCATGCATTCCTGTTTTTATTAAAACAACAGATTTTTGGAGCAATTCTCAGTTTTTATTTCAAACTTGGTGTTTGGGAATATAATTGGGAGTTTGCCCAGCTTCATCTCGAGAGTCTGAACCCATAAAAGGCCTTCACAGCTTTCCCAAGGACAAGCTGAGGGGTGTGTCATCTCAGAGTGAGAGAGAGAGAGAGAGAGAGAGAGAGAGAGAGAGAGAGAGAGAGAGAGAGAGAGAGAGAGAGATCCAATGGGCAAACGGCACAATGTGTTTGTAAAAAAAGAAGGCATTTCGGTTCTGAAGGGAAAAGGTACGATCTGATACCCCACCCGTTATTCTGTAAATGATAATAACAGCTGTGGGGCGTCATGGTTGATCTGAGGTGGAAAAATGTTTTTCCATTTTTCCAGAATGGCAGCAAAACGAAAGAGGGGCCAAATCACGGCTGGCTAATCTGCTGCTGACCCACCCCCCTGTCCTGAGATGGAGCGCCTTGGCTGACAGCCACCCTGTGCTTTTGTCCCATGAGGGAGGTAGCGGGTGACAGTACACCCACCCCCCCCTTCTTTTTAGCAGGGCCCAGGCTGCCGCTTGAACTCGAGCCGGGACGGGGTGGGGGGGGGTGGACTGGAGGCGTGATTATGGCACCGATGTCAGCGCCGCGCTCTGCAACGCTCGGGTGGAGCTGGGAGGTCTGGGCTGCGCTCCATAGCTGTCAGCTGCTCATCACAGCAGCCACCCCCTCTCCCAGCTAGCTGAGTAAGCAGCTGACCCCCCCCGCACACACACACCAGTCTGCTGTTCTCATGCACCCGCACACGTCAACAGCAAACCATTAGACCTTTCTGAACCTCACAGCAGCGGGGGGGGGGGGGGGGGGGGGGGGGGGACTTTTCCTCCTCCTTAGGGTGCAAGTGGGAGAAAAGGTGTTCAGGCCTGCTCCATAAGCACAGTATAAATCTACGCACCCGAAAGCAGGCTCTACACGTTGGACTGTGTCATTATAAAATACCTAACAAGCCTTACAACAGCATTGCGATTGGGCACCAGAAGCCATAATAGTAATTTACTTCATTAGGATTAGTCTATAAGTTATTTACATGTTCAGAGGCTATACACTAGTAAGCAATCAAGGGAATTACTGAGTACATGTTTGCTCATACATTACGCTAGAAAGACATAAAGCCGGTTTTCAGGTATCTTCTCCTGTCCTCTGGGAGAGCAGCAGCACAGACTTGGGGGGTAGCTAAGGCCAGAGGGTGCGAGGCATTAAACGCAGTCTGGTATCTGCAAATGGGACCTTTACTATTCAGGACACACCCTGAATAAATGTTTATTCATAAGTCGTACAAAATGGTAGAGCGTGAAAAGCCCTTTGCACGCTACCTGCAAAATTACCCATAGAAGAGGACCTGAGACAGAAGAACTTTCCGAGCTAACAGAAACAGGGAGACCCACGGTGGCTTCGTCACCTTACCGAGGGGCCTGGGATGATGGGCGCTTCCTCCCGGCGTCACACGTGATCGGCACTCGCTCAGTGTGAGGCCGAGCTGGGAGGCCTGTGGGGCACAGAGGTGCCAAACAGGAAGGGTGTTACGACACTGTGGCCTCAGATGGCAGGAGGGCGCGAGCAAAAGGGCAGCCTGGAATTATGGGTATTAATATCACGGTCATTATACACCGCAACCTCAGCTTCAGCCCAGTTTGCATATAAGTGAGTCTTCCCAGCAATCCCACAGCACATGGGGGCCGACCACTTCCTGTCCGCAAAGAGATCTGAGGACCTGAGGGGCCCACGCTCCACCCGGGGGCAGACAGATGAGAACAGGTGCCCTGTAACGCTGTTGCAAATGGATGGGGTGACATCATGTCCGCTGCAGATCCAGCAGTTGCTGCCGATGCCAACTGCCAGGTCGAATGTGCTTTGGCAGACTTTGCATCACCCTTTAGGGGAATTAAAGGAAATCCTTAGCTAAGACCATCCCACGGCCACACAGAGAACAGAGACAGAACGCAAAGTGCTCTCAGATGAAGGCTGCACATTAAAAACGTATTTGTGAGAAGGTAAAAATTTGCTTTCGGGAAGTATATTACACAAGCATATTTTTTAGTTATAGCTATACTTATCAATCCACGCATAGAGCAACTTCCTGCCTTTCTGACAAAGGTTGATTTTTTTAAACTGGTCAGTTTTGTTTCTTATGATATATACTTTGTAAATAAACAAATAGATAAATAGAAAAATAAGACTTTAAAAAAGGTAAATAGATCAGCCCTACTTCAAGAATGTGCTTTATTCCAAAGCATTTTATTCTAGGTATTGGCTTGTAAATTTGACAGACGGGACATTGAAAAAAAGACATAAAAGAGCCTATTATCATTATAATGCACAATATCTGAAGCATTTCAGCTCCCTGGAACAACAATTTAGCGAGAGAAATCCATCAGCATCTAACTCTGTGAACCTGACAGAGTTACACAATTCATGTCCCGCTGGAGCATTACGACAGCTAATATAAAACTTCAAGGAAAAATAAAACTTGTTTTAATTTTTAATTTCTTTTCCATAATGGCCACATTTGTCATTTTATAGTCGTGACTGGGTCGCCAATGTGGCATTACGCAGATCTCCGTGACAACAAAAGGTGTTACATACTTGATTTTTGTGTTAAAAATTTCCATGTTTTACTTAACTCGCTTTAAGCATTTAAACTGTCATGTGATTTTAATGTGATTTTAAGCAGTTAAATTGCTGGCTTAGTGAGTGTTGTTTTTTTGAAAGGTGGCAGTTTTAAGATGACAGTATAGTTCAAGCAGTCTGCTGGTTATACTACGGCAGTTCCAACATGTGAGATACAAATAAGGTATTACTGCAATGAAAAACAAACAAAATCTATGCCTAATTTACTTGAAGCAATACCCCATTTCCATTTGACAAGAATTCCTTAATAAAATAAATTTTTATAAGATCTGCGATCTTTCAGCCGATACTTTAGTGTGACAGTGATTTTTCTTTAAATATCCCCTCTGCTATCACAAACAGGTCAACTCATTTGGCACTTTCTTCTCGAGCAAAATAGTGCCCCTCTTTTCTGACATCTAAATCTAATAGTGGCTGATGTGACGTATGAAACAATCCCACATGCAGAAGCCGCCCCGCTGCATGCCTGCCACTCATGTCCATCGCATACTGTGTGTCCAATATCATTCTCACCAGCACTGAGACATTTAAGGTGCCCATTGTGTACCATGGCTATATTTTCACAGGCTTTTCTCCATGTCATCAGCTGACGCAGAGGTTAACGATCGTCAGCATGCTCCGGCAAATCCCAGGACGGCCAAATCCCGGCTGCTTACAGACCTTTGAGGTATTCCACAGGAATGCCCTCATTAAACACCTAACCTTTTAAACATGTCTAGATGAATGGAGAAAGCTGGAAAAATTGGATCCTATAAATCATGAGCCACTGAGGATGAAAGCATCTACTAGGAAATAATGGAGAGACATTTTCATTCTACTGCACTTAGAAATGGAAAGCACTTGAGAGCCGCGATTGGCCTGATGGGGGTGACTACATGCAGGCTGGCTCGCGTCGTCCAAAGCTTTTACAGAACAGCTCCACTGCGCAGCGGACCTCCGAGAGGTACAGGCTCTGGTGGAAGAGCCTCCACTTGAGCCATGGAAAACAGAGCGGGGTAGATCTGTTGTGTGGCCCAGTTGAGAAAGCCCCCCCCCCCCCCCCCAGAGTAATTTCCCAGAAAATGAACTTTTCCTGGAAGATGCACTGAAAACTGCCCAGCAGACAAACGTATCACAGCATTCTGACACCAGGAAATAGTTCAAATTGTTGCTACAATTTTCTTGTCAAAATCAGCACAGCACTACTGCATGTCATTGTTCTGTGGACAACTGGAAACCCTCAGCTCACCACTGCTTGCATTGTGAAAAACAGACAGAAGTTCACGTTTCAGCAAATGAAGATAAAAGGCTGGAATAAAAAGGCATAAGCAAATGCACGACTAAATTATATGTTCCAGGGTTTAGTGTATAAGCATTTGATTAACTTGGAAAGCCATCCATCCATCCATCCATCCATCCAACAAACCATTTCCCAACCACTTAACCTGGTCAGGGACTTGGGAAAATATTCCTCAATTATCGCCTGCAGGATATCTGAGATAGTGAGATATTCTGGATGATCTCCATGTTCTGCTCCCCTGCTCGATCCTGCACCATCACCCCACCGGCCACTTGCACAGTCATCATCGGCAGCAGCTCGCTTCCCGCACTGCAGCCTCCACAAGCCTGCGGGCATGCAGCTGAGGACCACCTCGGCACGGCCATCAGCACGCCCTCCACACTCAACTCTTGGCTCAATCAGCCCAGTCGGGGCGCAGGCCCAAACGAGGACCACCCTCCCTCATGAGAGCCCAAGTGTCCACTTCAGCGCAGTCACGTGTTTTGCAAACACATCTGCACACACACTCAAGGCGCACAAACACACCCCTGCTGATCTGTAGCTGTTGCATGTGCTCAGTATGTCTCAGTGTCATTATTTGCACTAACTGAATTCTACTGTGGATAAAAACCATTGCAATATAAGTAATGTTAACTACTGTAACTACCAAATAGCTACCAAATCACAGATTTGGCTTCAGCTGACAAAAGGAAAAACAGCAGAGATTCAGCGCCTGGCCCACAACTCTGTTTGTGGAAGACATTCCAGTCAGAGTCTCTCCCCATCTCCCTGGGCTGCTGCCACCCTCTTGGCTGTTCTGGAGGCAGGCAGCATTGGCCACAAGCTCACAGTACCTTCTCTGTGTCTTACGGGGACCACCCTGCCA
The DNA here is from genome assembly GCF_023856365.1 of Brienomyrus brachyistius. Taxonomy (NCBI): domain Eukaryota; kingdom Metazoa; phylum Chordata; class Actinopteri; order Osteoglossiformes; family Mormyridae; genus Brienomyrus; species Brienomyrus brachyistius. The sequence continues at coordinate 27,367,830 of NC_064534.1, forward strand.
ACAGCCGTGGCGGGGGCCTCACAGGCTGCTCTCAAGGACGACTAAGGGCTCTAAGGCCCCCCGGAGGCGGGGTGGTCGCCTCACGTCGGTCCACCTCCAGCGACGAGGCAACGAATTAGCACTGAATATCATATGTCTTCTTACAGTTTATTTCAGGAGGGCACCACACTCAGCCTCAGCACATCGTAGGGTGGAGACCCCTGCATGTTGCCGAGCGAACCCCCCACACGTGAAACCTTCCACCTGCATCCCATTACTATGCTGGAGAATGACGGCAATTTCATTGCTGCTGGTGATTCTCACCTGGTTCTCTATTCCTCGCACTAAACCCTGGTAATGATAGATACCTTTAATGAGGCTAATATTGATATTGGGTAAACCACCATGGCAAATGCAGCATTTGAAGCATTTACCTCAGCAATGAATAGACCGTCTTTCTCAGCCTCCCACACCCCACCCTGTCCCCTCTACTTCTCACAGGCCCAAAACGAGAAAGTCCTTGACATGACACAGGCTTCGAAAGAGCGGCTCAAACAGTGCCGGAGTTTGATTGGTACTCCAGAATTATCTAGGAGAAGTCAGAGGTTAAAAGCCTCCCAACTCAGTGTTTACTATTACCAGGGTAATACAGGGCCGTGATGTATTTGGCCCCTGTTGATAAACACCATCCATTGCCATGACACAGCAGAAACGTAGCCTGGCTTTCACTGTCCGTCAAGGCTCTCGGTATAACAAATGGCCCTTCCAGGCGAGAGACTTCATTATGACTTTTCATGGAAACATACTGTTCCTGTAGGCTGAGCAAATGCATTAGACATGCAAAGGAAACGAGCAAAGACTTTATTTGGATTATACAGGGGCCGTTTTTTGAAGTGTTTGTCTAATTATAGGATATTTAGCAGAACAGTCCAAGCCAATCGACTTGAACATTCAGTGGGTTTTAGCTTGATGTATGTCGATATGTACAACAAGCAGAAAATAACCGCACATAACCCAAAAAAGTGAGGCACAGCTCAAGATAAAGAGCAGGTGAGAGCAGCTTTTGTTTGTTTATCTGTTACCGGTCTTGGCTGTTTACGTGTCTGTGTGGTGAGGAGTGTGTGGTCCAAGAGGACGTGCTGATGCGATGGCTGCTGAAGCTGAAGTCTCGGCTGGATGAGCTCACACATCTCAGCACCTTCCCCGTCTCACTGCTGACGGACCCCATCCGGAGGCCGATAATGGCATTCTCAAATCAGAATTGAAAAGTGACCCCAGAAGTTTACTAACCCTAACTAGTAGATACTACTTGCACGCCATGTTGTTTTTCTTTACTTCTCTGAAGCAAATACAAAAACCGGAAATCACACATATAACAACTTTCAGGAGAAAAAGTGAAATGACTGCTAAAGTTCAATTGACCAGTGAAAATCATGCATTTAAATGAGTCACATATCACTGGTGAAGCTACCTGACTAGCTGCTGCTTAAGCCCACAGACATGCATCTGAACCCCATGTGTCTCGGAAGGTGTGGACCGGCGTGTCTTGAAGCTGGAGGCAAACAGTATCCATCCCCTGTGAAGCATCTGATGAAAATGGCTGAACGTCACATTCATGTAAGTAACTAGCTTGCTTGTAGATTATGAATCACAACACACAGAAAGGGGCCACATTTCCCGGTAGTATTGACAGCCCTCGCCTCAGAACTATCGAGTGACAGAAACGCCGAGCCCCACATGTCTTGAGCCAGGGGTGGGTAACAGTGGCATTGGCTCCAGCTGAAAGCTGATTGGCTCCCCTCCCCTGTCATTCACTAAATCAAAACAAATCATTGGCTAATGATGAGTTTGACCCCTCTGTATCAGTTACGGTCCCTCTTCTGCACCCACTGTAAATAAAACAACCTGCCTTGGACAGCCTGGGAGGAACACAAGCAAATGCTGGTGTCAGCCGACCCCGCGATGCTCCTCTGTACCCCGCCTGTCCCCTGGGAGCACGTCAGGTGTCACCTGCTGTGTGTCTGTGCCTGTTGGCACATGCCCGCAGAGTCCGTTTATGTACCGTGCCAATTAGGCTCTAATGAAGTGGTGGAACTGATTCATCGGTTACACCGTCCCCCTTCCACGACAGACTTTCATCTCTCCTGATAGGCAGGCAGGGCAATCACAAAATTTCCACTTGCAAAACTCACAAAATGATTCATTTTTGGGGACGTTTACCACAAAGGAAACAATATACATGGAAATCTACGAGGTTCTCCTCAGACGCGTTGTCAGATATGCACCTTGTGCGCCGCAGCAAGAATAATTCATGAACTGTGCCCCTGCAATAACAGAATGATGATGCGGCAACACAGCAAATAAACAGCCCCTTATCCGATCGCATTTTGTCATTTATATTAAAGAAATCATATTAGGGAGGCCTTCCTATTATTGCAATATATTTACTCTAAACACTTTAAAATACTTTCATTCCATGCCTGAAAATAATACTATAAAACTAAAAAATAAAAATAAAAGCAGCTTATAAAAGTGAGGCTAAAGGAATCCGTTTAGCTGATGCAGGCAGGCTTGGAAGCTCCTTTGCACGTTGTAAGTCTATAATTCTTTGGCATCAGAAGACACCTGGAATGAAGGAAAAAGTAATGCGCTATTTCTTCTTTTCCCCGAACTAGCAGAAAGCCAGGAGATAGACTTCATGATTCATGACTGCGACAGGAAAGTATCCTACCACCTTTCATGGTCTATGAGAAAACGATGATGCTGTTTGAAGTTCAGCAAGTAACGGCAAGAGATTTATCCAGACAGGAAATCTACCTTTAGTTTTCTACTCCTTCCAAAACCCACAGAGACATTTATGGGTCAATTGTAAAACCTCTGCGTTTTTTCTGTAAGCACAGTAGTTTTCAATCTTCTAACTCTCTCCAAAAAAACACTCAATCCCACAATCTATAATCTACCCCAGACGAACGAGCCACATTAATCACTCGCTTAGAAGACATTTGTATCCAACGCAATGAATATAGGCTGCCATTGTTATTGGTCACCCAATTATGTAATGTGGTGTAGGATCCTGTTAGGCTAATGTTATGTTTCCCAGGGTCTTGTAGCTGTGCCCCGAAGAGGATTTGGATATATTAACCTTCTAGGTCCTTAACCATATTTCTTTAACTTATTTCTGTTTTGTGTCCATCACAGGATCCCGACCCTGTAAAGGAGAGAGAACAGGTGTCCAGAAAGGATCAGCCTTCAACCACAAAAGGCATTAAATTCCCTATTAGAGCAGGTCCACTGCGTCTTCTTTGTGTGTGGGAACTCGGGAAGTCGCCGGCATGCAATTGCCAGTTCAATTTGCCTGCTATTAAAATAGTAATTAAGCCCCCGTTCTATGCATACGGTTGGCATGTTAACTCCGCCATTGGTCCAGATGTTGGTCAAAAAAGGTCCATAAAAATGTGGCTGTATTTTTAATGAAATTTCAATTGCAGGAGTTACAAGGATATAAAACACCTCAACTGCGTGGCTATAAATAGAAATTTAACAGATGGATCTTATAACCATAAAATTTAAACCATAGCAGTATATTTCAATACTTCAATAATGTGTTTTCTCATATTATGCACAACAGATTGCATTACTAAGGGCAGAATTTTTGTATTAACTTCAACTAGATCGTTTGTTAAAATACTGCTGACATCACACACCCACCCACACACACATACAGCTAGGCTGCAACTGTATCTGCTCTGAAAGCTCAGTGTGGTCCAGTTGGACCAGGTCCCACTGAAGCTGCGTTGTGTTCTTCAGATCTGCCGTTCTTTCATCCGCCGGACACAAAGAGCAGCCCCCCCCTCTGCCTGCCCCGCACGTAACGGGAAACGCTCCGATCAGTTACTGCGGGAGGGCAGCAGCGATTCCATCGCCTCAGGCAATGCTACAGCCACCCGTTATGGGGCCTGTGGGCCAGACACCTCACGAAAGTGGGCAGAATCAGAGCTCAATGTAAAATTTACCAATATGAACCGTCATATTCAAGATGTAAACTTTTAAGACCATCGTTCCATACTTCAATATTAAATCTCTTGGGTAGCTATAGTTCCACTATATTTAATTTTGTGACCCAGCACTACTAACAGATTATATATAGCTTCCACATGTTTCAAGATTCAATTTTCAGTCTTATTTTCAAGTTCAGGTGCACAATGAATGTCATGTTGAGGTATACAATGAAATTCTTACTTATTTGCTAACTTTAGACTATTGTGCTTACAAACAAGCAGTATTTACGCACCCAGAAGACACATTGCAGTAAGACACGTTTAGGGATCAGTCAAGGAAACTGGGATTTTTTTATAGACATTTTTAATATTAGTGTTACAGGTACTGGCTGTTTACTACTGTTTATTGAAAAATTATCTAAAATACAAAAACCTTTTTTTTTAATCAGCATTCTAGTGTTGACATTTGTGGGCATTTACCTGCTTTGAAAGGCAGCGATCTCTGGCATTCGGTAATGAATAACATACCAATTACTGGCACAGCGATCGGTATGGGAGCGAGACGAGCCAGATTCACAGTGATAAAAATCTTAATCATACGGACTCACACACAAAAGCAGAATGTCACTAAAAGGACAGTGTGGGCGATAAGGAGTGCGGCACCACTGGATGGAGCTGCCTGTAAATTGGAATGCAGACTCTTATTTATTTGAAGATCTCCCACTGTCACAGCTTTGCCCTTTAAAGAGCCGGGCTCTTGGGACTGACACTGTGGCATGGGAGAAACAGCGGCGGGCAATTATCTGAGACACACGCCTGCTTAGAAACCCAAGGTTCGAGCACAGGTTCAGCACTGACTGCAGGCCTACACTGGAACAACTCAGCAATGTTTCCTCAAAATGAGGAAAGCTTTGCTAAATGTATGCTATAACTTGTAAGGACCTTAGCAGATAATTTGCATCAGCCAAACTCCCCGCAATTTTGTTATTTAGAAGCAATTTTGGTGTCACTCAGTGTCAGATTAATTTATTTACTTGATCTTGTCAAGGTAACATTATGTCTAATTTCCTTCCACGGAATTTCTCATTAAACTCTTTCTCCAGCAGAATATATTTAGGTAGCTCACAGCTACATGATTTTGGAATCTATTCCTGCCACGCTATTTTAAACTTCTCGCCTGCCGTCTTTCTTCACATGGTTTCCGTTCCTTAAAATCTGAGAAAAAAAGACCCACATACTGTACAGAAAGCATTAGCAACGTCCATTCTTAGCGGGGAAAACATGTTTCATTTAAAGGTTGGTCTATTCTTAATAACTCATTAATCATGATCGTCCACTCCTTTCATGACAAATAAGGGGCACGACGGTGACAGTGGGTTTTGTGTCCAGGGCAAATCTCCTTACTGGGATAACAGCTCTAAACCAGCTTGTTTCAACAACAGCTCTGCTGTCCCAGAACACGCAGGAAACAGTTGATGGATGTGGGTCACATGGTCTCAAGGTCAGAGGCCAGATCCTCTACAGCTGTGGTACCTCCATGCACATCCACAGAGGCTTGTACATTCACAGATAATCATTTCATTAAGATAAATGTTACCATGCATCTCATTTGTAATATGCTAATAGCTGGTGCATTGTATTTAACCAAAACGGAGAAGCTTTGTAAACGCATTTAAATCCCAGTCATCCAAATTGGGCTAAAGTAAAGGCAAATAAAGGACACTTTTTTAAAAGTGCAGATATCATTCATTTATTGTGCATCATGGCGATGAATCTGTTTAAATTCCCATTGAATCAAAACTATTCCATTGCTGCAAAGGAACCAATAGTCCATTTGAAATTTTTGACTCTTCATCTCTCCTCTTTTAAGGAGGAGAGAGGCGCGTGAGCGATCACAGGGCCTGCCTTCACGGCAGATAAGGATAGCCGTCTCAGGATCGTGACCCTGAGTCTCGAGCCACATCTCATTTTAAAATATTTTCTATGCACCAGGGACAGGCTTGACCTCAGTAAGAACGAAAGAAATTTTAGCACAGCACCTGGATGGCAGCTTGCAAATATATACATCTTCGTCAATGGCTGTTAATTTCCACTGGATGGGATGCAGGACGTATAGAAAACGCTGACTGGGCAAATATAGCTTTATTTACTATTCATGTGAATGGGATGCAAAAATGTTAAGTATACTGCAGTTCATTCATTTTATTGTACATTTTACTGGTCACTAAAGAGCAGAATAATGCATGCTACCAGTCCGGATAGGAGATGGCTGCATGTGCACGTGTTTGAACATGTAAATATGTCTTTGCATGTCATGGCACGTTCTGTACACAAACTGTAATGCAGTAAAGCATTTTGCGCCCATTCATTCTGAATTACCCGGCACCGAGTTGCTCGCCCCCGAATGGCCAAGTATGTCATGTGTACACAAATCTAAATATTAAAATAAATAACCCAATCTCCCTTTCACAGGCCGACCAGATGGGCTGCTTTGGATGTACCTCGCAGCACGCATATTCTAAAGCTGCCCTGTGCATCCGTCTTGTCAGAACAAATGTAGATGGGGTGGGGGGTGTCCCTTGTCTCCTTCAGCTCCGTTTACAGTTGGGTCTTGGGAGGTGAGATACGTGCCCCCCCCCCACCAATCCCTGTCATGTGCATCAGCCCTCAGGCAGAAGTGTAAGGACCCAAGCAAGGTCCTCCAGCTGCGTTCTCTGAATGTGCATATTCAACATGGCTGGGGAGATGATGTATTTACCAGATGGGTCCAGTTCCCCAGTCTGCTTACTCACTGCTCCCCCAGGATGTTCAGTATGGTTCTTTAGCTGCATCCCATCTCCGTTTTTTTCTCCCCTGCAAATTTTTGTACTTTTCATGCTGAAATAGCACACAGTACAGCACTGATAGTAATTTAAATTGCACAGATCGCTTTTTTAATTCCATCACTTGGCGTATTTTCTCTTTACATCCAAACGCCTTCTGTCACAGTCTGGGGTGCTTTGTATACATCAGCAACAGCAGAGAGCGTTTATGTCCTGGGCGTGTTTACGTGGGGTGGTGGGGGGCTGACCCCGGGGTTCCGTGCCGCTCTGTGGAGGGGCAGGAGCTGTGAGCTGAACAGCATGCCTGCCCAGGCTCGCTCCCGGCAGAACTTTCCACCATTTGTCGACCCCCAGGGCATCTACTGGGGCCCCCGGCTGCAGGGTGACCGGACAGAACCCATTAACCAGGGTTTGGCAGCGTGGCATTTCGCAACAATATCATTACAATACCATAGTATTTTATATACTGTATACATATTCTCAGTATTCCCAGTACTATAAAGGAAAATGTGCATTACCACATACTCAGAAACGCTAAACACACAGCTAATTCAGGTTATATATAAAATATATACAGTTAATCTGTATCAGATTAGAAGACATCTATGAGATACCCATGATCTCAGAACTGAAGGGTTAGATCCTGTGGACCAGGTACTGGTAACTCTTCTGGAGAACAGAAGAAACCCTGCTTACCTATTCTGTTTTTTTTTGCAATAATTGTTGTTAATGTCAATTTAATTGTTAATATAAACTTACTACCTACATAAATAGCCTTAATCATTTTCTGTGCTTGCTTAAGACCTTTGCACAATTCTGAGTAGGTATGTCGGTATGCGTGTGTGTGTGGATTATGTTTAAATTACATTGTGGGGACCAAATGTAATGAAAACCTGTTATTTTTTATGTTGTGGGGACCATTTTTTCCGGGTCCTGCAAAGATGTGAATACACTAAAAAAACTAAAAATGCTAAAAGTGTCGTCTTATATATATAAGTAAGTGCTATATACAGTGCTCAGCATAAATGAGTACACCCCCTTTGAAAAGTACGAATGTAATCAGTAGCTCAATGAACAAAAGAATAACTTCCAAAATTTTCACAAGGCTGAGTTTTATTGAACACTTGTTTAACTCCATAACATGAAATTAAGGTTAATAATATAACTTAGATCACAAAATCTTCAGTTTTACTCAAATTGGTTGAAGCAAAAATGAATACACCCCGCAACAAAAAGTACTACATCTAGTATTTTGTATGACCGCCGTGATTTTTAAGGACAGCACCAAGTCTTCTAGGCATGGAATGAACAAGTTGGCGACATATTGCAACATCTATCTTTTTCCATCCTTCAAGAATAACCTGTTTTAGAGTCTGGATGCTGGATGGAGAGTGATGCTCAACTTGTCGCTTCAGAATTCCCCACAGGTGTTCGATTGGGTTCAGATCAGGAGACATACTTGGCCATTCAATCACCTTCACCCTGTTCTTCAGAAATGCAACAGTAGCTTTAGATGTGTGTTTTGGATCATTGTCGTGTTGGAAAAGTGCACGACGACCAAGTGCATGGAGAGATGGCAGCATCTTCTCCTTCAGTATAGAGCAGTACATTGTTGAGTTCATGATACCATCAATGAAATGCAGCTCCCCAACACCAGCAGCACTCATGCAGCCCCACATAAGGACACTGCCACCACCATGCTTCACTGTAGGCACCATGCATTTTTCTTTGAAATCCTCACCTTTACGACACCATACAGTTTTGAAACAAGTAGTTCCAAAAACAGGGATTTTTGTCTCATCACTCCAGAGTATAGAGTCCCAGTAGTCTTCATCCTTTTCCGCATGGGCCCTAGCAAATTCTAGGCGTGCTTTTTTGTGCATGGGCTTTAGGAGAGGCTTCCTTCGTGGACGATACCCATGCATGCCATTCCTCTGCAGTGTGCGCCGTATGGTGTCACGGGAAACGGTCACTCCAGTTTGGCTTTCTACTACTTTAGCTAACTGCAGTGAACTTGCATGGCGATTTTCTTCAACCCTTCTCATCAGCAGACGCTCCTCTCGAGATGTTAACTTCCGTGGACGGCCTGGACGTCGCTGTAAGATCGTTGCACTTCCATCTTTCTTAAATTTTTGGATCACTTTTGCTACAGTATTTTGACTGATAGGTAAAGCTTTGCTGATCTTCTTGTAGCCCTCACCTTTTTTGTGTAAAGAAATGATTGCCTTTCTCAGATTTTGTGACATTTCTCTTCCATGTGGAGCCATTGCTGACAGCATGAAATGGGAAGGGCTTTTCTTTGTTAAGTAATGCCCTTTTATAGTCACCTGTCTGCTGGACACCTCTTAAATGAATCATTAGACTCACCTGTGGTTGAATGCCTGTTAATTAGAATTTTGTAGTCTTAAGTGTGGCTTTTCTCCTAAGACTATAATTGGGGTGTACTCATTTTTGCAACATGGGCTTGAGTGAATTTGTTAGGAAAATCACTTTTTTGTGTGTGCAAATCAACAAATCTTGTTTGCAATCAATGGCCCACATTTGTGAGAGTATTTTGTAATATAGTATCTCATAGAAAATGTTGATTCTGAAAGGAAACTAAAGGTTTTCTGACAAATGTAGTGGGGTGTACTCATTTATGCTGAGCACTGTATATATATAAAACAAATGAACAACTAGGGCTGAACAAGATCCCTATAAGCTAAGAAGGGATTTCTCAATATCTGGCAACCACGGCGTCTGGGAACACATCTACAATCTTTCAGCCCGAACAGAAATTAATTACATTTTTAAAAGTATAAAATCCAAGGGCAGACAGACCCGGGATTGCGTGAGATACTGTCATGAGATGGGAGCAGCTCTCCCACGGCATCCAGCTGCAGCCAGTCACTGGGTTCAACAGCCGGGTGTAAATGGCGGGAATGTGGAGCTGGTCACAGGGCGGGGTGGGGGGGTCAGGTCCCGGGGCCAGGATGAGGCCCATGGTCAGCGTGACCGCCTGCAGGTGTTTGAACAGCTGGACCGGCCTGGACTCCAGGGCATTCTGCAGGGATGCGGAATAGGGGACAGGTCCTGTCAGCGTTGTCAACCAGCCATGACGCTGGGTGATGGGGGTCATAGGTCACGGGAGGGGGGTATTTGCACCTGGCTCTCTCGCCATGCACCCAGGGGCGGCAGCCCACGCCTGTGACATGCCTGTCACACCTGTCACCGCTCCAGTGTGAATAAAAGCAAATAGAGGACCGTCCCTGATAGCATCATGGAGAAGCTGAGCAGGCAAGGACTAAAGCAAGGACTAGAGGGCAGGAGCGGCCAGAGAGACAAAGAGGGACAGGCACAGGACACCACAGGAAACGTGACAGAAATCACCCAGTTACTGCTGCAGAAAACCTCACAGGGCAGGCAAAACAGAATAGCAGAACTGGTGAACATGCACTTAAAAATGGACGTGTAAATGTTTTGTGAAGAGACACATACCGTGATTATAATGTACGCTGCCATTGCTTATCCTCATGTGTTCCAGCAAGTATCAAAGGCACAGCAATGTCTCCCAGCCTCTCCCAGCCTCTCCCCCGTCTGCAGACAGCCCCGAGGCGGCTGAGAGGAACAGGCCGCGGGCGTGCTCTCCTAGGGGTCAGGGGACCCAGTCACTTCATGTGCTTTCCATTATGGCAGGATTATGACCAATTTGTAGCGTGGCTCGCCAAAGAGGCCGGCCCAGAAAAGACACGCGGATCTTTACAATGGCTGGAAGTCATCGAAGTGTGAAACTATCCCAGATGCCAGAGCTCAGCGTAACGACAAACGACGTAAGTGCTAACAGCTTTCGCAATGAGAACCCAAGACTAGCTGTACGGCACGTCTAGCTGTACGGTTCCTCCCATTCGTTCTCTGCAATTGTGCCCCACGCATGGGTGGGAAACACCGAGTCCTACTTACCAGCAGGAGGCAGAACATCAGTTTCAGTCTCATTCAAAAGAACTTGTCAAAATAATCATTTAATCATGGAAAACTACACATAATCATGCCAAATATGTACTACTTCATGAATTTTATAAATCTAAACATTATCTCTGACTTGTTGCACCAATGTCTGGGGTGTTATGAAAATTGCTGTCCTGATTTAAAAGGACTGGGAAATTGCAGAGGCATGGCACTAAAGCCCTCCGTGAATCGCCACCTTATCGTGGTGCAGAGGGTTGTGTTCCTCCATGATTGAAGGAGCTAAGAAGTCGGTGACAGTCGCCCCTGGTAGGGTCTCCCAAGGCACATTGGTCCCAGGTGAGCGGGCAGACTAAGTGCGGTTCAAACAGACTTCCATAATGATTACGATAAAGGAGCATGTTACCCTGCCTAGGGAGGTGTTTCGGGCATGTCCAACCGGGAGGAGGCCCCGGGGCAGACCCACAACATACTGGTGAGATGATGTCTCTTGGCTGGTCCGGTAACGCCATAGACTGCTGCCCCCGCGACCCACCCCCGGATAGTGGTGGAAAATGGATGAATGGATGGATGGATGGTTCTTTGTACTTAATAGGCTTTGATTTGCATAACTGTTTCAGATTAAAATTAAATGCCACATAACGATTTAAATGAAATGCACCTTCATAAAACATTCATAAGGAGGATATATGTATACCTTAACAGCTTTAAAATACATTAATGACAAACATTATATGGTAATATCAAACATTATAATTGTATAATTGTATAATGTTTGTTAGTACTGTATATTAAAGCTATTAAGGTATGTTAGGATGTTATTGTATACTTACATGCTGCTTATGAATGCTCTATGAATGCATTATGAAGGTGCAGAAATTGTAAAGCGTTACCAAATATTATTTTAGCTATGAAACTTTCCATGTGTCACGCAGACGTGCTAGCAAGATGCATTAAAATTAAATATATTCCCACTGTTAGCAGATTAAGCTAGTTTTTAATTTTCCTTTTTAAGAGACAACTTTTCTCTTCAAAACACTCCAGTGAGAAAAAAACACCAGAAATGATTTTGTGCTATAAACCTCTTAAATTCTTTCTTCCTCTTGCGGTTTGCTCTGTGCACATCAACATCGAGATAATGTTGCCATGTCCTCAATACCAAATGCAAGACTTTCCTAAAGCTAGACCTAAATCACAACAGGCTATTTACCATAACTTCGCAGTGGTGCAGAATTAACGTCAACTGTAAAAAATGATCTGCTGGAATGCCACTTTCGAAACAATAAAACCACTTTAGACATTAGTACAAATCCATTACCTCGATCTGATTTATGGTAGTACTTCATAATCCGTGACACGCACAAAGTATGAAGGTAGGCTACACTATATCTCCCTTTATTTGTTTATTTTTGATACACCTTATCATGTAGCTTAATGTACTGTGAGTTACACTGAGGTTAGCTGCAATACAAAAGCAGCATAAAGAAATATCCAAAGTCACAAAATGCTGCCCATGTGTTGACTGATGGGGCCCCAAACCAGCAGTTGCTGAGTGACTTCTGGCTGCGCTAATCAGAAATATATATATACATATATATAAATTCAGGTTCTTGACTCTACAGCCATTTCCCTTGGGCTGATGCCCCCCTGGCAGGTGGTGCTCCCCCCAATCATGGGCAAATGCTCTCCCAGAAAGGCACACTAAGCCTGGCGTCTGTTTATGCCATCTGGGTGAAGTCTGAGTAGTGGGAGCCCTCCCCCCCCCCGGGGACAGGGCAGGTGCTCAGGAAGGTCAGTCCCGCAAAGCGCACGTGTTTCTCATCAGCCCCATGCCGTCTCTGAACGCTCCCTATCCACACAAACCCCAACCCTAACATATCGCCGCCTCCTGGTCGGAGGTAGCGGCTCAGAGTGTAGATCCCGCTCACGTCGATCTCCAAAACTTATCTTGTAAGTTGATTTTTGGTTTTCCATGCTCCAAAGCAAACAAAATCAAAAAACATTATATGCACTAATACCCAAACTGATAGCAAATTCACATACTATTGGCAGCTGCGTGGTACAGTTTTTGCCTAGTTCATCATGGAGGATATACTGGAGGACAAAAACCTGTAAGGATCCATAAGAAAGCCATCAACTGCTCCCCAAGGAAAAGCCTTTGCACAAAACCAGCAAACAGCACAGACACTAGTGCCATAAAACATTCTCAGGTTCAGAGACATCAAGCCAGTTCTCATTTATAAACTACAATTTTAAATCAAGAAGGACTTCCTTGTAAATGTCCAGTTTATTAACTTAATTTTCACCCAAGTAATACAAACAACATCAGGGAAAACCAATGCAGAATGCAGAATGCAGAAATCATATCTGCACATGCAGAGACACAGAGGCGAGGAACTCAAGCGGCTGTGTAACTGCTTTCTTTTGCAGGCTTATGTGATGAGTTTCACAAGACACTTTAGAAGAAACTTTAGCTACTTTAATTCCAGCTGCTTATAAAAAGTGGTATAACAGCATCTCAGCTGAGGTAAAGTAAAAGTCCAAAAGTAACCCCACAAAAAACAATAAGCGTGAAGATGATAGGATCAGTAAAAATCATATAAAAGTTACTGTTCTTTTCATATATACCCCTGCTATCCCCAGTTTGCTCCTCTAACAGACACGTTTTCCAGCTAATAGAAATTTTACACTCAACTTTTTATACTCAACCAAGCGTATCAGCTCTGCCTAGATGGTCTGCAGGAGCAAAAAATAATGTTTTTGCAGTGATGTTCTGAATTACTTTAGCACATGTATCCATCCAACTTCTAACAGGTTTACCTGGAGTCCGTCTCAGGTAGCATATGGCACGAGGTGAGGGAGCACCCTAGATGGGATGTACCCTGCAGTGGTGTGCTGCTTTGCATGCTGGGAGAGGACCCAGGCTCACCACCACCCTAGATGGGATGTACCCTGCAGTGGTGTGCTGCTTTGCATGCTGGGAGAGGACCCAGGCTCACCACCAACCTGGATGGGATGTACCCTGCAGTGGTGTGCTGCTTTGCATGCTGGGAGAGGACCCAGGCTCACCAACACCCTGGACTGGATGAAATGCTAGCAGATGAATGGATGGATGGATGATACTTAAAACATTAAACTAAAATCAGCACTTTAAATTCAGCAATAGCTTGTTCTTTGAGGCGGCCTCCATGAGGAACACACAATAAACCTACATGGGGAGTATGTATTCTGAACAAAAAATTGCCTGTTTGTTTCTACTCACATATTAACGATCATATTTTACATAAAATAAGAAGAACAACAAGTAACAACTGATTTAATGGACTTACAGCACACATATTCATACTATGTTAACTGCAAATGCAAGTTTGCTTCTTCAGGGCACAACACAGATAAAAAAAATCACAATATAATCCCAGATCTGATACCTGCAGGAAGGTCGGAAAAATGCCATTGAATGGAATTCACCTTTAAATATAGCTAAAGTCATTCCTGATTGATTTAATGACTTGCCTAAACCGTAAAACAAATTTGGTGAAGAGGAGCAGAACATACGTAACCAGATCTTTCGTTAGCAGCCTCACCCTGAAGGGGATGGGGGGTGGGGACTGCCCCATGGCAGTGGGAAGCAGCTGTGTGGGCCGCTGACAACTGGCCCACTTCAAAAGGACCTCCAGCGTGGAATTTTTCATCAGGGATTGTGCTATAGCAAGTGTGCAATGGGTGCAGCACTGGAAACAGCTGCAGCCAGTCAGAGGAGGACAGCAGTCACCCCCCCCCCCCCCCCCCCCGGCAGTCACCCCCCAGGGGCAGCCCTTCCTGCCTGAAGTCTCTTCCTGAAGCCAGAATGAACTTCCCCCCTGAGGCCCACCTGCCCCAATGTTGGCGTTTCCCAACAGCCACAATAAGAGGAAACACCTTCGAAGGGGTTGTGGCCTTTCGCTGGTAAACATTCATGCTCACCAATAACTGGGAACTTAAACTCAAATGGGTCATTTTAAAATGCAGTTCTCAAGAACAGCATGTATTTTTATTCATATTTACTTATTTTCTTGCATCGTAGAAGTTTAAAGCTCTAAGATGTCATACAGTAACAACATTCTGATCCCCAGAAAAAGAGATTGGCTGATAACTGATTTCACAATGATTAATTCATCATAATGAATATCTATAGAACCATATTGTAACTACAATGTGATACATCTGAAATTTAAAATAAAAACAGGCTTGGATGTTAGAAGTTGTAGGTGAAATTTTCTCAATAAACATATATAGTGAAGACCTTGATTTGAAAAGTAGTTATTGAAAACAGACAAATGGGTAACAATACTGTAACCGAGGCAATATTACTACTCTACTATAGTATTAAATTCTGGTTCTGAAAAAAACAGCAGGTTAGAGACATGAACAACAAATGTCATTGTGGTGAACATGGAAATTCATTAGATTAAGTAGCCTTACCATCTGCTGAACATTCAGGTTGCTGGTTTTCGTATAGCAATATTGTGTATAAACTTGCATTTACATGTCATTATAATATATCTCATACTATCCACAGCAACAACATTAAAAGCTACCATATAGTAAAAACAAAAAAAATAAATATGTTACACTTTTGCAGCACAGGACAAATCTTATGCTTAAGAGGAAACTGAGCAACGGACTGTAATGCAATTTAAAATAATGAGGCTCATGAAAATGAAATAGTAATCCTTTAATGTGCATGTCGTCTTTCTAAATGAAAATTGATTTGGACACGAGTTAGAAGAGGTAGACTGTCTCCAAAAGTTAATTATGCTTTTGTCAGCCCACACCACATTCTAACATTGTAAATGATGAGGAAGACTCACGATTAGTCTCTTTCAGTTAGAGAGCGCCGAGAGCAGCGTCTGCATGCCAAAGAGCGTGGCCGGATCAAAAAGAAGACAAGTCACGGCCGTGTTGATGCCCGCACACTGGCATGGCCCTCAGGTACACAACTGTCTCCATTTTATATGTATAAACAACGCCAACAGACCGATTACAAGGTCAGTGCTTATGTTTATGTCAGCCTAACCATACACAAATGCACGAAACAGCAGCTCACAGAAGCCTTCCACCCTGGTCTTAGGAACACAATAATACCAGGCAGTATTTCTCCAAGGAACACTTCCAGTCAAAATCTAATACCTGAATCTGCCCTGGCTCCTCTCAATGCTGACCTCTAATCATGTCGCCTTACGGCAGAAGGAAACAAAATATAACATCTGGCATTTCCTATATTGTTTCTTTTGGAGATTTTCCCACTTTGATGACCTTTTTCTAACCTCATCTCCACTTTGACCGATGTATGCTTGGTTCTTTTAACCTAATCAGGCAATTTCCTCTCTTTCATTTCTGTGTGGATAAATCCTGTTATTCTGAACTTTTCATGGCACTTTCGCTTTGGGTACAGAGAGCCACAGATGACAAGAGCTACAAGAGGATTGTCATGTTTAGAGACTTTCAAGAATGAATCCAGCAAAGAGATAACTCATCAAGCTAATTAAACATTTTCGACAGTCTGGTCAAAAAAAAATAGATTAGAATCTTTAAAAACTTCAGAGGTTTCCTCCGGGTACTCCGGCTTCCCCCCACAGTCCACAAACATAATGAGAATAACTGGAGTTACCAAATTGCCCATGGGTGTGCGTGGGTAAGTGCATGGTATGTGAGTGTGTCCTGCGATGGCTTGGCGGCCCATCCTGGGTTGTTCCCTGCCTTGCGCCCGTAGCCTCCTGGATAGGCTCTGGACCCCCCGCAACCCTAAACGGGATAAGCAGTTTTAGTTAATGGATGGATGGATGGAAAAACCTCAGATTTTTTTAACAACTATAAATGAGAGCAGTACTTTAAGCATACTGGCCATCGTTTCATAGAAGATTACATAGAGACAGACAGAGTATCAGGCTTCGACAGAAAGGGAGCATACATCACACTGAACAAACGTAGATGATTCACTCCCCAACACCCGAATACCACACATAGTCCTGTTGATAACCAGGCTTCATGGAGCGTGCAGATCACATGGGCACAGAACCTCCTTACGTGACGCCCCCCGTGGGCGGACCCGGAGTGCATGCTATGAGCGGCGATGAGCAAGAGTCCCCCTCACCTTCCCACTGTCCCATTTCCCCCGAGCCGCCAGTGTAACCGGCATCTGTCGTGGGCCTCTGATGTACGACAGGGCATTCTAAGCTATGCAGCCTCCCGCTTTCCCATCGGTCCAGGGGACAGCAGTGTGCTCTTTAGAGAGTCATCATGGGGACCTGGGACACCGCTAACATTTGATACGACCTGGCAGGCGACGTGCATATATACGTTTACTGTACGTAAAACGGGAGGAAAATATCTCTGTGGAGCCGGCGGGCATAACATGGGATCATGTCTGACTCAACTGCCTAATTCATGGCAGTGAGTCTCTGAGCACTGCAGCAGCGCCACTCTGGGCGCCCAGGTTTATCGTCAAGGAGATGCACCGACATGGCGTCTACATTTACAGTGTTTAGAGTTTACAAATCCTGGCTGAGACCTAGCATACTCTTTTACATCCTTACCCCCAAGTTCTGGAAAGTCATGGTTTTGACAAATTCACCTTAAGTGCATATGTTTATGCAACTATATAAGCAAAGAATGTTTAAAAAGAGCCCTATTCATCTTCAGGAAGACTAGTCTCTGGTCAACAAGTTAACAATGACGTGAAAATAATCAGACTAAGCGCTAAATATTTTTTTGTTCCAACAGACTAACTAGCAAAACAAAAAGAAAACATTGGATAGCTTTTCATATTAATTTATGGTGGTTTTTATATTTTAGTTAAATGTGCAACCAAACCAGGTCACAGGCAATACTTAAGCATCAATATTACAGCTTCTTTAATTAGTGTGATGACATGACCAGCTCTCAGTTCCAATATCCACACATATAAAATGAAATTATGCTTTATTATCCATTTGCACAACTATTTACTGCACTGAGAACACTTTCAAATATCCCTTTGAGATGAAAACACATATACAAATACCCAGTTGTGAGAGACGCTTGGGGTCCAAGCACAGAAGTCAGCCATTTATCCAGTGCCCAGGGGGCACTTCATGAGCAGTGAAGTAAAGAGGTAAGAGGTAAATTAAAAACTGGATACATTTCAGAAAGGAACTTACTGTGTTACAGGAGACTGAAATTATGATTGTTCATGTTACAAAATATTTATTATTAATTAATTTATTTATTAAATATTAACAAAATGATTTCGCAAAACCCGTGAGGAAGCACTAGTGATGCATGGTCTCTTCCATGCCATATTTTTCTGCAAGTCAATTAACAAAAATAAAGGCTCATTGCATTGATAAATCTGTCATAAAATTGTTGGGGTCTTATCTAAAACTTGCTGACATGCAATCACAGAGGATTAGCATAGAGCAACATGCTACTGCAGAAGCATGTCAAATTTAAAATGTGTTTCTTTATGGCATGTGATCCAGCACAAACCTCTTTGGAACTTGGGAAGCCAAATATTTTGGATTCAATAGAGATACTGAGCAAAAGCAAGAGACTCGTCAGCAAAGCATTGTGTCGGCGTGACTCAAGGCAGAACCACCAATTTATTGGACAGATTCTATTGGTAGATTAGGTTTGAACAAATTTTCAACCAATTTTTTGCTTTATAAATAATGCATATCATGATATTTGGATTTTTTTTTATGTCGTGCAGCCCCAACCTAAATGTCATCCTAACATGATCTCAGTTAATGTTATATGTCAGTATTACACAAATATAGAACAATGCTGAAATTATCATGGGCTGTAAATTGTTCTAACAATTTTGTTGGCTCCATTTGAACTGTTGAAGTGTTCCGGAACCTTCTCAGGGAGCACATGCGTATCACGGGTATCACATGCGTATTTCCCTCAAGCGACTGCTTAAAAAACTGGGTTGGGTTTACTGGTCTTTACTGGCCATAAACCTTACTCATGATTAATCTTTATTATTATGCTTTTATGTTTTTTCCCTTTTCTTTTAGTGTGTTATATAATGTGCATAAATATGGTCTGCAAAGTTTAAGGCCAAAAGTACATGCTAATGGGATTAACTGGGTTCACCACAAAGACCAGTCATCTCTATTCTGCCTGAAAATCCTCGTTGGAATTCCAGCCCTTACTTCCTTAACATGATGAGGTCACCTCTTAAGACAATTATTATTAGCTGCCTACCTGCAAGGATCTGTCTGTAGACTGCAAGACAGGGGCAGAACATGTAGGTAAAGCTGACCAATCAGAGCTCACTGGGCTCACTGGAGGTGGGGCTTAAAGCTCACACAGAGTTATGGGTGGAATAAGATGAGGGGCAGCATGGTGGTGCAGTGGTTAGCACTGTTGCCTCACACCTCTGGGACCCAGGTTCGAGTCTCCGCCTGGGTCACATGTGTGTGGAGTTTGCATGTTCTCCCCATGTCGTCGTGGGGTTTCCACCGGGTACTCCGGTTTCCCCCCACAGTCCAAAAACATGCTGAGGCTAACTGGGCTAAATTGTCCGTAGGAGTGCATGTGTGAGTGTGCCCTGCGATGGGCTGGCCCCCCATCCTTTGTTGTTCCCTGCCTCGTACCCATTGCTTCCGGGATAGGCTCCGGACCCCCCGCGACCCAGTAGGATAAGCGGTTTGGAAAATGGATGGATGAATAGAGATGTACAATACGAGAAACATAATGTGCTTTAGGAACTTTGTAGCATACAAATCTATTCCAGTAGACCTCCAAAATTAAACTGAACAAAATTACAATGTACATAATAGGGTCCTGTGACCTGTAATGCAGGTCAACGTAACTTTATCGGTCTTAACTATTGGTTCAGTTGTTCTGCCAATTAATTATTTTTTCAGTGTACACAGGACCTCAGATTCAGTCAGCAACTACAGCCTGAACAAGGTATTAAACATGTAAAACGGTAGGCCTTTGTCGAGTAAGGAAATTACCACTGAGAGGAATATGGCAGCATTTCATTATAGTGTGACATATCTATAAGTAAAGTATACACTGTTATATTCTTTCATTTGTTATATCTTCTGCTTTTATCATACTTAAAACTAGTATAAGATCTTAAGTGGTGGCTTTGTATCTCGATCTCTGCTCTTATTAACTTATTATTTTTAATTAAGCCTCTGTGAGGTAATTACGCTTTAGTTAAAGGTTGAGGTATTCATTCTCATTAAGGGAAAAGTTAAAAAAAACTTCACTGTGTTCTTTTAAACAGCACTCAGTGATATTTACCATTTAAACTACAAAGATAATTCATTTAAATACTTTACAACTCATCTCTAACTCATGAATAACTGTACCATATATCATCCTTCCATCCATCATTAAAGGCTGATTATCTAGGCTGCTTTGTTGTGATCCGGTCGACATCAGAAACCGCAGGGTGTCAAACGGGGATGGAAGGGATTGCATCTCATCAGCACTGATAAGCCCACACACAAAAAACAAATCTCATACCCACACAGCAGTCCGAATGAACAGCATGGGTGTTGACTGGGGGGAGGGAAGCTCACAGAGAAAAAAACATACAAGGCCCCCTCCCCACCCTGACAGAATCTGCCGCCCTGGAGCTATGAGATAATGCTGCCCACTGAGCCACCATATTCTACAGCAATCTTAATTAAGCTAATGTGAAACATTCTGTGAAAACAGAAGCTTAAAGCCACGGGAATATATCGTATTATTGAATGTGTGCCATTAAAATCTGTGGTTAGCATCGGACGGTTCATAGCCACAACATCTAGACCAGAATACACAAATCGACAAATTCATGGCACATTGAAAGGTGAACAATATGAATGGACATTTCACTCTTGGCAATGTTGTTGAATTAAAAATTTACTTAAAAATCAGGATGTACTTGAAATTGTTGGCTACCTTTAAAATATCCATTTTTTACAGGAGATTCAAAGACTAGTGTTTGTAGTACTCTATTTTTAAGTAAACACTATTACGCATATGCGAAAAAATCCTTAGATGCATTGTACTGCCATAATCTTGGTTACTTAGCTTAGCATCAATAATCATTGGAGTCCATGGACAGAAGCCACAGCACCTATAAAGAGCCAGGGGCTTGATCATCTGAGATCATCTCAGCATACGGTAGAAACTGTGTAGCCCAGAAAGCAACTTGCCAAAGAAAGTGGAAGGCTTGCATGTCTGTGTTTGATGCCATTGTGCATGCTAGTACATACCATTATGACCATCTCCATCCTAATGGGCTCCTCAGTGACCAGTCAGATGGACCTGATGGCGACACGTAAACAAGTAAATAATTTTTTTTATGTATCTTATAACTGCTGATCCAGTACAAGCCACTAGGCAGGGGAATACCCTGGGCAGGATGCCAGGCCGTGGCAGGGCACTAATACACACATTATGGACAATTTAAATAGGCTAGTCCGTCATAGAGAAGCATTTTGGGTAAGCAGTTAAGGAAGATGGAAGTATCATCTACAACACCTGCTACTCAGGTTACAGAAGCCTCGAACTACACTTACAACTACTCACTGTGTAAATCAAATAAATTCCATGACTTACATAAAGTACCAGCAAGTAACACTGGTGCTTAGGTTATATGAATTTGACGGCTTATAAAAGACAACAAAGAATAAATCTATATTTTAGAAATATCTTTATTTCTAAAAACTAAAAAAAGTACAACGTTTGTAAACAGTGTTGAACAAGAATAAGTACACAAAACATAAACAATAACTGAAGTCCCAGTCAAAACGCATAAAAAAAGCTCTAAACACATCAGTCTTTTTTATTCTTAAAGATGCGATGCATCTGAACAGCAAAAGTGAATAACGAATGAAAAGACGTTCCGAAAAAAGAAATCAAAATTTCTGCCAGAGAAGCATTAAAAACTGATGGTTAAACCACGTGGCAACTAAGTAGCCAGTAATTCCAACCCAATAAACAGGCATTTAAATTTAATGTCCCAGCATTCAGAAAAGCAGCCATAAATAATGCAGGCCTTATGAAAGCCCCCAGTCCTGAGGCTGATCATGCAAGAGCTACGGAAAATGAACTCGGTCCCGTGTTAAAAGGCTCACTTATTCATTTATTTAGCCGCCCTACGAGGAAGTATAAATCAGGCCCTTAAAAACACTCATGTGCCGGAACTCTGTCTGGTGAATTAGCAGACGGCGTCTGACCTATTTGTCTATATTAGCACTTTAACCTTACCCATCGCTGTGGCAGTCCCACGTTTATGCGCCCAGATTAAACCAATTATCCAGTCTTTTATCGAGAGGATCAGGTTTAATTTCGTGGATGTACGTTTCATTGGCGGTAACATGATTTGATTTTTTTTTTATGATTGTTGTTGGAGCGCTGTTCGGGGTTGGAGTTAACGAGAAAGCGTACATGCCTTAGCTGTAGTGGCTTAAGTGAGCTGCCCGTGTATCACTGCGGTTTGGTGACATCTTCTGGTTTGAGGTGGCGAGAAGCACACATGTGGTGCCAGACCCCATCTGAACCCCCCCAGAGCTACACCCTAATTAAGGTAGCCCATGTAACACACACACACACACACACGACCGTTTTGTCTCTCAGATTAGTAAAAAGGCTATTTTCACCGAGAATAAAATCGCAACATGTGCACTGTCTTCTGCGTCTAGCGGAGATTAACGTAACGTTATCGCAGGAAAACGCCTGTACAGCCCAGCGGAACATGTGTGAGGTCAGGTCTGGGAACAAATCGAGTTCCAAATATGTGTCTGACAGTCCTTAATTTGTGGGATCAGCCCCCTGACTGCAACCATCCGCAGGTCCTCGCTGTGGGCGGGGACTCTCTCGTACTTGAAAACCGATCCCCCCTCCCCTCTCTTTGCAATGAAGGGATATGATGTTTCTCCATGGCAAATAATTTTGTTTAGCTGCGGACCTGAATCCTGAAATGCCCACACCTGCAAACTGTCTCCCCAGCCTGTGGACTGAGGCGGGTGCATGAGTCCCTAACGTCACTTACCTTTAACCCCAGTTTAACTCCACCCAACCCTATGCCGAACACCCTTTACTAGGTTTTCTTATGCACACAGTCGCCTCATGGTCTGGATGCTCCAGCTAAAATGATTAGCATCAGACTCACTGGGAGAAAATAGGGCAAAGGTATTATTAGCTGCCTGGATCATATTTCCAGCCAATATTGACAAAAGAATGGCAGAGGGACAGCTGAAGGCGTTGCTCATTGGGATTGTCAGCTGAACATTCATGGTGTAAGCAGGGATGATTCCTCAACCTTCCAGACACACAGAGCAAGTAATGCTTATTAATTTTACTTATGTGTCTATGCCGTCTTCACTCCTGTATGCCTGTTGTACTGTATTGGAGTTTGTTATACAGCCGTGGATCCACTGCAAAGATTTATTTTTTATGCTTTAGTTTTATCACAGAAATGAGGGACAAATAGCCAACTGGTAGCACGGTGTGGATTCCGCAAGGATGATATCAGTAATCGCAGGCGGGTAGCGGTCGCATGCTGAGCTACAGATCCTGCTTCACGCTACCGCAGCTGAACTGCATTCTTGCTAAGAATCTTACCTAGTGTGGAGGGGCCTCTCTCACACCCTTTGCCCATTCCCTGTGGTTTGAAAATCCCCTGTATGAATGCTGACATTGACCACACTGTGTACACCAGCCTGCTCCACCTCAGCTGTCTACAGACCTCCTTTATATGTCACGTGTTGCATAAAGAAAGTTATCCTGTAACAGAAAACACCTATACAGACATTGGGCACATGTAAAACCACTATTTCAGTAAGTAAAACTTATTTATAAAGTGCTTTTCACAGACAAGAGCTCACAAAGAACAGTACAGCACTAATATGCTTAAAAGTACCATCAAAAAGAAAAGTAATTTAAAAACACAGTACTAAAAACAATGGGATTTAAATGAGAGAATTAAATGATGTTTCTAAACTAAATACTTTTTTTATATGTCTCTCCATCCTGTTTTCAGGGTTTCGGTGAGCCTGGAATCTCTCCCAAGTAGCACATGACTAGCATCTTGGACTTAATCTGAATTGTATGTATGAGGATATTTTTAAGAGTATTAATACCACTGATGATTAGCTGCTGCCATCTTTAAAAGGGGCCAAAAACATTCACACCATCTGGCATCAAGTACCCGGCTGACCTTCAAAAACAAAGAAAGAGTTCAAGCACATGCATTTTCAGTTTGAGATCGCAGTGACCCTGGGGCCTATGCCAGGAAGTGCAGGGTGCAAGCAAGTCGATGGGATACCAGCCCCATCACAGGTTGCACGCAGACACACTCACACAGTATGAGTTACTTAGAGACTCAGGGCTTCCTGCGGTGTCATTATACAGAGCTTAAATATGCCTGACAGAAGAAGGTACAGTTTGCAGTAACATCTGCAATTACGCCCACATGTGACCAGGACACAAAATTGACACAGCTAAGTAAAACGTGGTTGATAAGTAATTTAAATGAACGTGTCTCTCTTGATCTTTCCACTTGCAGTGGAGCTCATGTTAGCTGCAGCAGTGGCTGTCTGTGCGGGCTGGAACAGGGTTGCTGCACAATTTTTAACATCAAAATGAATACTTTTCAAGATCTTTCTAAGACCTCAAAAAGAAAAAAATACCATTTTCACCGCCAAAAAAAAAATAACTCTTGTCGCTTTAAATGTACATCACATATACATGAACTGCACAACGATTTTAAAAGGTCCGCTTTTGTTACCACCAAGTGACGCTGTGCACCCTGTGAAGAGGGGAATTTCACAGAGGCATATAAATTTAAACCCTAAAGCTCAAATAAATTGTGTTCTATGTCAAAAAAATGACAATTATGTTTCTAATGTCACACTTACTTAGAGGCTGCTTAAACTGTGATCCATAGTAACGCAATTCCACAAATGTTCCAGATCTCAGTAGTGGTCCAGTGTTTCAGATGAAGGTCTAGTTATTTTTGATTTACAGTAATTGATTTGTTTAAACTTTCATCAAACATAATTACAAAGCTGTCTTCATTCACAGCTGACCTCAGCTCACGTTGGATGAACAGTGCAATACCGAACCTAGATATATACGCGGTCTTATCCGTCCCGTAGGTGAATGAGTTTACTATGTCTGAATCCGGGAATATCGATTGAAACACTGTGTATTTCACTACTGGATTTGTCAGAATGATGTTGGCTCACCGTGTATAGAGACCAAAGCACTTCGGCCTTACGGTGAGTGTTGAAGTTGTTGAAAACCCAGCTAATGCTGCCAAGCACGATACTTCCGAAGCTGTAACTTTGGCGGCGGTTTGAGCTTCCAAAATAGCATCTGGCAGACTAGGCCTACACTGAACGTAGCTCTGGATGGGTAGTGAAGTCTTCTTTGAGAACTCATAGCATTTGTGTTCGACACACGTTGTGTCTCGACCACTTCAATACCCATTCTACCCAATCTGTAGGTCTTCTTGCAACACGAGCATTTGAAACCATGTGGGTCTGTAGAGTGTTGTAGCCAACCTGCATATTTGTCATTGTCTGTTCAATTCTCATTAAATTTGCATTTCCCCATGTCGACCACGGATCCTACTGACACGAACTACGTCCGCTAGTTTACACCGAACCTGCGAAATCAAAATGAGCTTGCGCAGGCTATATACATATACACACCTTTACCAACCATAGATATCAAAATATCCTAGATTGGCGGAATGCAGTGTTTTGATATCTATGTGCTAAGGAAGCCCGAACTCGGGTGGTTATCGTGGCAATAATAAACAGGAAGTGCAAGCTTGGAGGTCATATGATTCCATAAACATTCATGATTTTATTAAATATTAAACCCAATGTGATGGGATGTATTTTACGATTACATGCCAGTAAAAATGATACATTTTAAGACATTTCATGGCATTTAAAGACTTTTTAAGGATCCGCGGGAACCCTGTGGAAGTAACGTTCAGTATCCCCGTGTGTCCAGCTGCACGCCACCATATTTCTCGATGTGCTCGCCATTTTCTTTCGAAAGTGATTATTTCACTAGCAGCCCTGCGACTTAATCGGATTACACTTCCTGAGCATCGACAGGATTTCGTTATTAGATTAACTTGATTTACCGACTGACATTGTTTATTCGGCCAGCAGTTTGTATCTCGCAGTTCAGCTTTTGCCAAGCCTCAGTCAGTAATCCCGGCTAAAATCATCTGCTAAATAACAATTAAACATAAAATGTTTGAAAACACTATGATGTCGGTACTGTAAAATTATGCATGAACACATACTCAATTTAATTACCTAAACAGAACCTGCTGTATACATAGATAAACAGGAGCACGCTGATGCTATTATGAAGATGTAAATGGCACGATCCGATGGTAAACAGACTGTGCTGCTTTACATGGGAACAAAGTTTATCCGGTTAATTAAGGGAAACCCTGTTCTCAGAATGGGGGCCTGTACTACGAAGCGGGGTTACTGGCTTATCGGGGTACTTTGTTGGATTTCGGGTAGTCTGGGCAAAATGTATGTGAACGAATATGAAGTCCATTTAAACTGTGGTACCTTAAATCCAACAAGTTACCCCGATAGGCCACACTCGCTCACCACTGCCTCCTACAGACAGGCAGGGAGAAGTCCCTCAAGGGATCAAACGAGAAGATAGCCAGCCAGGGAAGTGGCAGATACTGCCTCGTTTAGTTGCAGCATGTGACACCCATCAGCGGGCACTCGATCCCTCCTAGGCTGCTTGCCGTTCGCTCTGAATCATTGTTTACTATTCATTGTTCGGGTGCCACAAAGGGTTTTCGAGCATTTGCATCCATTATGGCTAATTAGACGTTCCTGGCTTCTCTCGGCAGAGCCTGAGCCTGCCCAACCACATATACCACCGTGCAAATTGTTGTGAAATTGAGTCTAGTGGGGCCGGTGTTGAGAGACAAGGAGAGGCCATGGAGGAACAAATGCTAGAGATGTTCTGGGTAATTGGAAACAGGCCTAACTGAGTGACAACACAGTGTACATTAGGGTAAGGTGCTCGAATGAAGATGGAAAGCACTACATAAAGAATAGCATCGAGAAATCTGTAATCATAGCCTAGTATTAAAAAAAAAATTAAAAATCCATAAGTCAGTAATGTCTAGGCCATGTATCTTTATATATAAGGTCATTTATTTTAATTTTAAAAATGCATTCTACTTTAAATCTTTGAAAAATGGTTTGTGATGAAAATAACTAAACCAGTTCAAGTATTAATGAACTTAGTGGTTTTTTTTCTTTACACTGAAACATCCATCCATCCATTTTCAAACCGTTTTTGGTTTGGTCAGGGTTGCAGGGATATCCTGGGTTGGATCGCAGGCAGCACAGGGCACAAGGCAGGGAACATTCAAACATTTTAGGGCATTTGAAGAGCAAATTATTTGCAGGGAAATAGGATATATTTATAAGTGTGTATACTGCACTATTTATACAATGTGGCATTTGTTATATGCAGTTGTGATAGGATGTGAGTATCTTTCCAGCTCTCTCCAGATCGTATGTATATGTCTGTGTTTGTTCATGTGTGCAAATATGCATGTGCAGGACGATGCTGCTGTGCTTAACAGCAAAATGTGTTACGCTAAGTGAAAAAAAGCAAGATCAAGATCATTATGGTTGGTTCCTTCTGACCAGGTCAAAGTATCCTTGAGTAAGACACTGAACCCCAAACTGCTCCCGGTGAGCAGGTTGGCGCCTTGCATGGCAGCCTCCGCCACCGGTGTATGAATGTGTGTATGAATGGGTGAATGTGAGGCATAAAATGCAAAGCGCTTAGAGTACTCGTAGGAGTAGAAAGGCGCTATATAAATGCCGTCCATTTACCATTATATTATTAAGTCATTAAATACGATTTGATGCCATCAAAATGCTAAAAATATGAATGTGTGTGTGTAGATGTACACAGGTGAGAATCTGGCAAATAAAAACAGTATACCCACAAAATTTACACCTATCATGGCAAGTAGTTAAAAGATTTACTACCAGGTAGCCCAGATAGGAGTGAACAGAACTAGCATTCCAGATACATTTTTCTATGTTTTCAGAGTTGTCTGTCACAGCCCTTAAAAATTTGTGGGCTGGAAAATACAGTAAACAGAATGGAACCAAAGCTTGTCTATATAAAGATATAAAACATTTTCCCCGATGCACACAAAGAGTAGCATTAAAGCAGCAAGATGATCCCATTACTTTGCTGTGACAGGCGTACAGAATCGTTCGAGGGCAGGCTAATGATAAAGTAGGTAACGACACCTTGGGTATTAGTTAACAGGACTTTCTATCATCGTGGCACGTTATTATCTAGGAGATAAAAGCACTGTTACGTGTCCAGCCCCCCGAAACAGCACGGAGGCAAGTCCCAAAACCGCGGCTGCCATGAGACACGAGGCGATAACGGGACGGAAAATAAGTTCGACACAAAGTCATTTCTCTACCCAGACAACCGTGGTGCCATTTGGGGGAAGCCATATGCGTTATTAATGGGGGAGGACGGCCATTGCCTCCTAACCCAAGGCGATGCGTATCTCAAGGCGGTGTCACTTTAACTGTAAAATATATATACAGCTCTTACCATTATCATGCAAAAAAAAAAATTCTGAAGGTCGTTTAACTGACATTTATCCTTCAGAATTATTCTCAAAAGCACCGTGAGAGATGTGTCCTGTATTTACATTTGATTAGGAAAAAAACGGACCATTTAGGGTCAACTTTATTTATTGTTCTAAAAAGTAATTTTTAAAGAATGCCTTTTTAAGCTGAGGAAACATCTGTGTGCACAGTGTGTACAATCCTGTCACGTCTCCAATACATACTTACTGTATGACTGCATGTGTGTCCATGTGGAGGGAAGGAGGAGGGGAGAGAAATGTGATTACACCAGCATGAGCATCCACGAGCAGTGATTGCCCGATTGGTCCTGTGCAATCTCACCAAGTGAGAGCCGCACACCTGTCTCAGTGGAGAATAGGCCCCACCCCCCTACCACAGGAAGCACCAAAGAGGGTCAGTGTGGACCTATGAATAATCTGCTGGAGAAACAGATGGAAATGCCTGTGTGACAGCAGGTATTTCATGCAACCGTGCCGCTCTCACATCTTACGCCAGAAAAAGCAATGCATTGTGTGCCAAACAAACTCTGTTTATGCCAGAAGAAATCTCATTAGCGTACCACGTAGAAGACGACTCTGACATCCATTCTGTAATATTTTCAAAACAATCCCTGACAGGGGATGAATCCCAACAGCGACAAATAAAAAATATTATTCATTGTGGACAAGTGCTTCCAGATGAATTTGCACAAGTCTTTTTACTTGAGATAATGGAGGCGAGTCCTACTTACTGTACTAAATTTTAATTTGCATAAATGCATCAGGTTTGGATGATTCAGACTCTTGCACAACACCCTAGTACTCTTGAGGGCATTCAGAGTAAGAGGTGCTTTGCGTTCAAAAGGGGCACCACAATTAAATTACACGAGTGCCATAATCCTGGCGATTACTGGCAGATCAGTGGGGGCACCGGCAGTCAATTAGCTCGCACTGCTGTGACAGTTTACTCCTCCCACTGAGCTGGGCTCAGGACCTGCAGTGGGGGGGGGGGGGGGGGGCGACCTGGCTGGCACAGCGCTGTGGCCCTACTTTAGGAGGAAATGCCGACCCTGCAAACTGTTTCCAGGCACACATGGGGGAAAAAGAGCAATTTCATTGAATACAGAGGACAAAGGGCCCCTGTTGGCATTATAAAGGTCTCCTGCAGCTTACAGACTTCAGACAAGGAATCGATATATTAATCAACTAAGACTATAGTTTGAGTGAGACTGTGGCATTGTGTGCTCCATTGTTGTTTCACAATTCCATGCCTGGGGGGGTGAATATCATCCGACTGTTCTGTGCGTGTGTGTGTGTGTGTGTATGTGTGTGTCTGGTGGGAGCGGTCATCCTGCACCTTAAAATCATGTGATTAGATGAACTCTAAATTACACATTGTGTGTTCTTAACTCTGAAATGCATCAGCAACCTCTCCAGTGTGAACACCTGCCCTGCACTTGCTGAAATAGGCTCAAGGCTGGACCCAATGGCAAACTGCTGGATAAGCAGTTGGAGGATTGGATGGATGGTTGGACTATTGTTGTGTAATCCAGCAGCAGTTTCAATTATAGCTTTACAACATAGCAAGTCTGTCTGGTAGGTGTTTGATAAGTCCAGCCATCTAATGAAAAGTAAGGGTTTTCACGATCTTATTCAGTGGAGAGAAGTAAAAAAAAAAACTAAAATACACAATTTTTATTTAATAGTCTAAATGGCTGATAGATAATTCTTTCTGATATTCTATCCCAAATCTGACTTTGCCAGCAAAAAACACCATTTGCTGCAAGCAAATGCATGACCATAAGTAGCAGGGTGATTTTAGTGTTTATTTTCTTCAAGTTTTAGTCCTTACCTGCAAAGCAAATTTACAGCTCTAGAGCAGTATGGCTTCCCTTGCAGACTTTTTGTGAACTATAAGAGGACATAGCATGGGGTGTAAGGTACAGCCCTTCCTCCAGAAGCTACCTTCACCAATCAACTCCAAGCAATGATTATAGCATGACATCATTTTGTCCATGAGGTCTATAGGAGATCCCTTCATTTCTATACATCAGCACCTTGGAACCTAAAGGAGCACAGGAGGACCTCAGGGACTTCTACATAGATGAGACCAACAGACAATCCAGGCAGTGGATATGAGACGGAGAGTAAACTCTGTGGAAAAGTTCAACTTGGAAACTATTAGATTGCTTAGACATAACTTTGTCCTGCCAATATAACCATCCATCAGTCACAGAAGCCCATTTCAAATACTCGTAATTGTTTGCTTCTAAGAATAAACAGATGTTATTGAATCACCATAGCAAATTTCAACAGAGTGACTGTAATACTTGGTTATTAATCAATGGTAACATGCACAAAGGCCTTGCAGTGCTGGGGCTGATCTGAGCAAACAAATGATATGAGAAGAGAAATGTCTGTTTAGCGCCATCTGTGCACCGATGAAGGGTAGTCGTGCAAGAAGGTGTAGAGCAAACTCGCAGCAGGCTGCTCTACCTGCAGCAGTACTGCATTTGCTAGTTACTGTTGTTGTTGTTTTCTTCTATAAGGGAGTCACAGCGGCTCTGTCTGTGACTCTACAGCCTCACATGCCCCAAGGTTGTAGATCTGAGTGCCCCAGCTCTGTGTATATAGTTTGTATGCTTTTCCCTTGGGTTTGCATGGATTTCCTGTTACATTCCAAGTAGATGCAGTTGGTCTAATTGGTGCCTCTAAATTGCTTGCAGTGCATGAATGGGTGTGTGATTATATGCCCTGTGAAGGACTGCCATCCCGACCGAGCTGCTCCCCCTGAGTCCTGTGCTTCCTGGGATAGGCTCCAACTTCACCATTACCCACCACTGGATTCTGGATAATGGATGTATTTTTAAGAACATTCCCATACAGAGCTTACTTACTTACTGACGATTAAGCTTGAACAGGTGAAAACTGCAAAAGCCAAACAACCTCTCATAAGAGCAGGATCAGCTGTAAATTGTTCTGGACTGGTATGTAACAGCTACCAAAAATGATGGCACACAATAGCAATGGGTTTTAGGTACCATGTTGGATGAAATCACATATAATATGTTGCTCATATGATTACATTTTGGCCCAAATACAAAGAAATCTGAAGCTTAGATTTGTTTGTCACAGCTCTCCATGCGAAAGTCCGAACAGCACTCAAAGCCACTTCCTGCCGGTTGCCATGACAATTAATTCGGTCTCAGATTCAAACGTTACATGGTTGCAATGGTACAGAACATATTTCAGACTTTGTAATGTCAAGTAGGTTGGCTCTAGCTCTGCTTGCGAAAATGGCACACTTAGTGCAAACATGCCTAAATAATTTTCCACTGACAGGTTGGCACCAGCAATCTGAGCGTAGCATAAACCGGCTTGTGGCACCTGCCTCCCCAGCTGTGGCCCCCGAGCCTCTGCAGGTCGTCCCTCCCCTCTTCACAAACTGTACCTCTTCCTTTCTGTCCGCCTGCAGAGGCTGGAACTCCGTCCCTAGGACAGAAGGACATCAGTTGCTGAGACGAGACACTCTTGCAATCCCATGCTGGAACTAAGCCAGTGCTTAAACATTTTGTGGTAGATTCATAGACTCTGAGAAGTGTCATAGACTCTGAGAAGTGTCATAGACTCTGAGAAGTGTCACAGAATCAAGATTCTGAAGCACAGTCGGATTTTCTCCTGGTAAAATAAATGTTAGCACACTGTTTAAATGTGAGCGTGCTGTTACCACCTTTTATCATTATATGTTATGTTATATGTTATGTTATATGTCATGTTATCGTATTCAGTCATTGCTGCTTATCTCTCAGACTTTACCATATGCTGCTGCTGAATTTGTCCACATTTTCTTCAAGAGGCAAAACAAATTGTTAGCAATTCTCCCAATGTCATGCCAATCCCCATACACTGAAGATTACAGCCATTGTGTGACAGACATGCCTGCATGTACCGTATAAACATCGAACCCTCTGATCTGCACTGGCCTTTAAGTCAGCGCCGTATCTAGTTTCCCAAATGTTCTCGAGCCTTAAAGACGTGTTCAGTGGTACGAATACGTCAAGTCTATGCGTTTTTTTTTTTCTTCAAGCATATTAATCAGCCATACAGCCTCCAACAATGGAATTGTAAAGTAGGTTTGAGCCCCAGTTAAAGGATTATCCAAGTGTTTCATGAGCTGAGACCTGAGGACACACAACCACATGCTGAATGCTAAAGCCGAAAAATAAATTCCACTCTCAAAATAGGACTTTAAGTCTTCTCAAAGAGAGCAGATAAAACCATAACTGCCTTATGTCGTATCCTCTGGCTCCATTTTCAGCTTAAGACCTCTGAAGTTTCAGAGATGAAAAACAAAACATATTTTTTTGAAAGACAAAACATTCTCAGTTACTGACCCCATTACAGTTTCTATATGACACCGTATCTGGGAGTGTGATTTTTACTCAAAATAAACTACTGTTATATATTTCTTTGGAAGACAGAGAGATGAGAATCAGTAAGTATTCAGAAGCACCACCCCCTCCCCCCCCCCCCTTCAAGGGCTGATGAATCTGCGCTTAGTGAACGGCTACTCTCCGTGGTCTTTCTGACAATAAGACATTGACACACCTCTGTGCAGATGTCACTCTCCAGGAGCTGGGGTGGCCTTTTTGGGATAACAGGCACCAGCTGGGTCAATTTTGGCCAAAAACCTCCCTGCCTGAGAAAAAGCACAGAGGACATTCTGTTAGCCCTAAATCCTGTTTACATGTATCAACCTAAATCAGGTTTGCACAGGCTGGAGTGGCCGGCATTGTAGTACTTAGTGAATGCCAACCACTGAATATCAAACCACAGCAATGCGTCCATAATACTCCCTACATTATTACTATTATTGTGCATAATATGTATGTATTATTTATACATTTAAACAAATGGATATTTCAGAACATTTAAAATGTTAAAGGATAATTATTTAGCAGAATGTATTATTAATTACTGTGTAATAACTATCTAATCTTTAATAATAAATTTCAAACAGAGTTTTAAAACATCCTTAAAAATCACAGAAATTGCTAAGCCTGTCACGTTTAAACCTGCCGGCTTCAAGAATTTAATCGGAGTAGCTGAAAGGTTTATGTCAATTAACCATTATACCAGATATTGGCATCAGGAGAAGCAGCAATTACTAGTGAGAATGACATGAATGGTAGTTTGCCTGCGTGTGAGACTGTATTTCAATAGTTTTATCTATTTACGTTTTAAAAATTTAAAGAAACTAAACCTAAATAAAATATCAAAACTAAGTAACCTCAGATTGTTTTTGTTTTTACAATGTGCAATCAGAGAATAAGTACAACTATTTGTATGTAAGCACAAAATGTAGGCCTTAATCTCCTCTAAAATTCTTAATTTAATATTAGTTAAATCCTGCAAAGAAAAGTCTGTTTTGTTTATGTCATGGTGACCTCAATTCCATGTGTTTGCTCACAGTCCCTCCATAATGATATCTATTTAACCATTAGATAAAGATTGTTACATATTTATATAAATTTCAAACTCGGGTTAATTTCAGTTTGAGTAGTGAACATTAGCATACCCATTAGCAAGAACACAAAAATGTAATTATGCAAAAAAAGATAAAATGCCAAGCTTATTTAGCAAACCACATTATTCTGGAAAGCAAAGTTATTACCATCTGGCAAATTGTATAATTCTATATTCTGCGGGTTTACTGGAGAATTAAATTCAATCCATCTGCTTTGTTCTTCGCCAGCCACTCGAAATCGGGCAGTAAATATCCAAAGAGAAGATGTTGGATGCTCTGTCATTTTGGACCGCAACAGTCTGCTGCACTTAGCATAGATGCAAGAGCTCTGGCAGCTTCTGATAAGTCGGCCAAACGACACGAGCACGCAGCCCCTGATCCATGCACATTAAAAGTAAAATGCGTGCAGGGCGAAGTACCTCGTTTCAGTTGCCCGGAGATTACGACGTCTGTGGATTGGTTAGAAATGTCACACTGTGAATGGCCACCGAGTCTGTATGTGAGGATTAATAAAGCTGACCATTAGCACAAAATGTTTCGCTGGCCTTACAGTGGATGTGTTTTCCTTCTTTTTTTTTTGGCGGACTGCTGGAAAGATTTAGTCAAACTTTTTAAGTCGAGTTCTGCAGCTGCAGCCCTTCATACTGGGAAGGTATGAAAAAAGGAGCAGCATGGCGGAGATGCTGATTAGCATGAGAATTTATGGCCCGTACATCCTGCCTGCCCAGAGTCCTGTACTGTCTGCATTCCCCCTCCAGGCCTGTCTCACAGAGTGCCTCACTTAGCCTCAATAGGCTCCCTCACACTCAGCTTTTATTTTACAGAGGAAGGGAGGTCAGCGTATTCAATGTGAATAAACTAAAAGATGCAAAAATGTGATTTTTTTTTTTTTTTTTTGTCTTTAACCAGGTCATGTTCCCACAAAAACAAGAAAGACAGGCGTGGGAGGGGCCGGTAAAAAACACCAGCTGTACCGGAGTGTGACGAAATATTCCTTGAGCCACATCTGGCTGAAGAATGCATGGTGTCTCTACTGTGGGAAAAGACGCTGAAGCTAATCGGCGGAAGGCCGCCCCATTGTCAGGGGCTCCCACCCACCCACCCCATAGCAGGTCCATGGCAAAAGGGCAGCATGGTGCAGATGCTGCCCAACAGCTGCCTCCTGAATGCTGGGTCCAGGTCTCTTGTGCTTCTGCTGATAATGATAAATGACAGATATGCCTTTAAAAATGATTGTCATGTTTATATTGATATGCTGTTATTCTCAAAAAAAAACAATGGAAATAGCATCAGCATTCATTTTTGAATATCTGAACTTTAACCTAAAGTCCATCCATCTATCTGTCCATCCACCCATCCATCCACCCATCCATCTGTCCATCCATCCATCCATTCATCCACCCATCCATCCATCCATCCATCCATCCATCCAGTTATCTGCAATTAATATATATTTCAGTTTACTCCTGTTATATTACAGTAACTCTGTCTGGCATAGTGACAGTATGACAGCCAACTATACCAACATCCCATCCTAATCAGTATGTTAAGACCTTAAACAGCTGGATTTTAATCTCGAGCCAGTATTGTCCATTATAGACAATAATTATGATTAGCAAGCAAAGCAAACAGGCTGTGACATCTGGTGAACATTCTGGCAATTCTCTTTCATAGTCAGCAGTCCAAATGTGGGCAGCTCATCTCTCAGTATAGCATCTCCAGTCTTTTAGCCTAACAGATGGCTACAGACCGATATTTGGGAACAAGGGAGCAAATTCTGAAGAGAAAATGAGACAGCACAAGCATAATTGTTAGGCGCTGGTGTCCCAATTACAATCTGAAGACAATTTTTATACCGGGTGTACAGACTAAAGAGGGAGCTCTGACTTCCCCCCTGGGTCATGTTTAAGCCCTGCG
The DNA here is from genome assembly GCF_023856365.1 of Brienomyrus brachyistius. Classification (NCBI taxonomy): domain Eukaryota; kingdom Metazoa; phylum Chordata; class Actinopteri; order Osteoglossiformes; family Mormyridae; genus Brienomyrus; species Brienomyrus brachyistius. The sequence continues at coordinate 27,403,659 of NC_064534.1, forward strand.
GTTGAAGCAGTACAATCCAGTTTCACGCCTTCTTTCCGTTTAACGTGTTTAGAACAACATCTGCAGCTCAACGCGGCCCTGCACGTCTCCACTTTTCTTTGAAGAGGTGAAAGCTGACCTCCTTCTGAACAGCTAAAGGACAAGGTACTGAAGTTATTCTACCATCTTGGTACCAGGGATAACACCACATCCCGATACGTTCTTGCACATCCCGATAAGTTCTTGTACATCCCGATAAGTTCAAAGGTCCTGCACTTTTCCACAGCCATGGTATGCAGATGGGGGTGAAGTACTTATGTATGATCCATGATGGTGACAAAGTTGTAGCTGTAATTGAATAAGTACCTTTCCAAAGGAACGATAGCAAATAACATTGAGAAAGCGTGTTTTTCACAGCAGCTAGTTTTTCATGCTTCTACATTAGACCCGTCAGGAGAGAAAACGGAATGAATTTTATGCACCTCACAGGCATATATTCAATATTCATGTTGCCAGTGTAAACACTAGCAGTATGGAAGCTGCTGACTTGGACAAGCACCAGAACTGAACTGTTAATTCGCATGAGGCTCAGACATAATTTATGGCCTGATGATGATTTTTAAATGCTGACGATTATTTAAAAATATGTATAAATCACTGTGCTATTCCCCTGAAATCAAAAGTAAATTCAAACAATGAGTAAAAAAAGAAACCTCTGCTATACCACATCTATGACAAAGTATGGAAAATAGAAATAAACATTTCATCTGTATTACTTGAATAAACTACAAACTTCATGTACAATATAGAGATTTGTACAATTTCACGTTCTAATCATCACTCTCCATTGTAGATTTGTGGTATTAACCAATATACTGTATATATTTGTGCCTGTAACCCTCAGAGAATTATTGTGGAAGTGTAGTCAGTCACTGACATTAGGCACAAAGCCTATGTACCCTTGGCTAACATTCTGGCTCCTTGTGTTCCAGAGCTGCTCAGTCTTTGGAAGGTAACCATAAAACAAACAAAAAGGCCACAATCGCCACTATGGGCTTAACCGTCGAAGCCTGGATCATGTACGTAAGCGCTGTGCATTTTGCAGTTCACACATGATACATGTTGTCTGCACAAGAAACCGCTGCTGACAAGTCTGCTTCGGTATTACCGCATTACATTTTCAGGGGCTGCGAAATGAAAAGTCAAGTCAGCTCCCAAGGTCTCCCAGGACAGGAAAGAGCAGCATGTCACAGGGAAACTGAAATTTGTGTACTTAAACATCACGTCCCCACTCCATTACCGAAAACACGCAGGGGACAAGGTATTATTATGCTAAAACACATATCCCAGTCAACTTCTGGGGAAAGAGAATTAGAATGAACACAAAACTTAAAAAATGTTGATATTGCCCTTTATAGCCAAGGTTATACACACACAAACACATAATAAAATAAATAGAGTTGATCATTTGGTTTGGTGGGAAAATCCAAACTCCAATGCTTAATATGGGAGAGAGTAAGTTCTGTAGACTGATATCCGAACGAACGGAACAACATCAATCTTGGGGATTTAAACCTGAAACCCTATTTTCCAGGGCTTATAAGGTCTAATACTAGCAAATGCCTTTTGACAGAGGTGAACTTTTTGAGGGAACATTAACAATGTCTAATGTTTATTGAGATCATGAAGAGTGTCACATAAGTGTCACAAACAGGAAGTGACACTTTATCCCTTCTCAGTCATTACAAGATAGAAAATTCGACTCAGAAAATAATCAGACCAAAAATGAAATAAACAAACCTAAACTCAAATCCCTCTCAAAGACGCAAAGAGCTGACAGTATGTCTTAAAAATTACTTTTGGCATATCTGCTGACATGCCTTTCCAATATCAGTGAAATCTCTCTCTCTCTCTCTTTCTGGACAAAAAATGAAAGGAACAAGGTCCTGACTTCAAAGAGCTAACAGGCCTTAGGACATAAGCAGCACCAAGGGTATCAGAAGAAATGTGGCATCAAAGTCTGGAGCAGCTAAACCCCATTGGCTACAGGCTGGAAGGACTCACCAATGAAAAATCTGAGATCCCTCATCTGACGATGCAGGGGCATGAAACGGAACCACCACGATTAGGCCAGATACGCATAAAGCCATACCATTCCGGTTATGGGGGACATGCCGGCAGTACAGAGAACTGACTTCCGTTACCCAATCCATTTTCATTTTCACTACAGATTAATGGCAAATGGAAGGGAGACTGCAGGCTAAACAATAAATCACATTACATACTGGGGTAGAGAAAGCCTTGAAATACAGCTGTTATGAAGTGATACAGAGTCCCCAAAAGCTCATGATTGGAATCATGATTCATTCATTTTTTAAGATGTCGCCCAGCTTACTTAACCAAGCTAGTGCCTCCAGGTTTAAAGTATAGGTAAATAAAACAAACCCATTAATTTCACCAACACATAGACTTACTTTATTACCTTGAATAATCACTGACTGTTTTAAAAATAAAATTAGCTATTGATGACTTAATAATGGATCACCACTGTTAGTGAAAAATATAGAGAAGTTGGAATTTCCTTTCACACCTCAGAGTTATGTCCTTAGCAATATCGTGGTTGATTACTTACCCTTTAATAGTTGTATTTTTGTATACATAATATAGTTTTCTTGGTTTTAATTAGAATTTTCAGTTTTAATACAGCATTAACTTCCTGCATATTTCAGATCTGAGACCACAGGGCAGGACAGATGGGTTTTGTCATCCCTTCAATTAAATTACCTGCAGATGTCATGTGGAACCATCACACTGACAAAACATTTGTTATTTTAGTTTGGTTCCCCTTCCGGTCACATCCTCGGCTAACCATTTTAGTGTTTTACCACTGATTTGAGTAAAACACAGCAACTAGTGTGCTTTACAGCTACAAAGTTTGATAAAAATCCACTGCAACTGACACTGGGGTTTTAGTCATTTATCCAGGGCAGGGTTGCAGTGCAAAATATTAAACCTAAATATATTGTGTTTTTTTCATTCTCATTTCATTAAATGTGTTTTTGCTGAAACATAGAGCTCTTTTTAAAATATTCTTTGTAATGTTACAGTTCTTTGGACATAGTTAACCTTACCAGAATGTACAATATCCACTTTTCTGTTTCACAGAAGTGATAATATAAAAAGAAAATATAATTCAATAGCCAGGGTCCAAAATAATATGCGTGTTATAGTAATGAATTATGAATTGTTAAATGGAAAATATACATCCATACTACACCTTTCTATGTGATTACTTTACCAAAAAAAATGGTAAATTTTTTTACCGAAAAATTATGTTTTTGTCCACATTTTTGTATACACTTACTTGTTATAGTACTGAGATTTGTTGAAGGACAGTGGTGAAAATTCATTATAATGCAAACACTGAACAGAACAATGGGTCCAGTCAATAATAAGTAAGCCTGGCCCAAACTTTTTGGCCTTTCAAGTAGGAAAGTAATTTCTCCACTTAACATCCAATTATAGCCTGCATATTGAATAGACTTTCCTGTTACCACTTCTGTCAAATAAAGCTAAATGTCTTGCACAGAGAGTGAGCTCATTGCGGAAGTTCACAGGCTTTAGTCCCTGCAGCATATTCCTGCTTGAAGAGTCACCGTCCATGAGGACATTACGTAAGTGATAAGAAGACCCATTACTTCAACAGAACAAATGCCGACTAATTTCTCATGTGGGTGAGAGTAAGTAGGAGTACAAGTAACCCAGAGGGCAGTCCTCTGTTTAGTCCACTGTCGTCATTAGGTACAAGATGGCAAGACAAGCATACCGAAAGCATCCATATGTCACAATGAAAATAAACTCTTTCAAGCTCCTGAGAAGAACGGGGTTTCTACTTTACCCACTGGAATAAAGACAATGGAACACTAAACAGCACATTTTGAAAAACTTCAGAATCTAACCTTAAAAGAACTACGTAAATACTAACTTAACCCTCAGTATTTTGTCATATTTTTCCACATTCTGTGATGCCCTATGGGGGCCATCAGTTTATGATTAAAACACTTCTAATCTCAGATATTTATTTTGGTTTTGGTTGTGAATGACTGAAACTCCGCAGGTCAATAACAGTGACACTAAGCGGTATGAGGGCCGTGTTTAAGGAAAAGTGCTCGTCCAGCACTACACGCTCACCCAAAATACACCTTGCACTTGGAAACAGGACAAGAAGCTGTCACCGCTCTCAATTAGTCAGTTAAGAAGCAGACATGAGAGACCTTTTGTTTCCTGCTTCAGACACAATGTAACGCTAATCAGTCCACTTATAGCATTTTTTACACAAATGTCGCATGCACAACAAGGTATAATGTTCTGTATTACGCAGTTAGCCAATCAATGTAACATAAATAAAGTGAAAGCATCCAATCAATTCACTACATTCAATCTCAGGAATAACTGATTTCAGGGTAAGTCAGGAGACTCGGAAAAATCTGCCCTGCTTAAATCTGTAAGAAGCCGGTTGCTGTGAGTTCACTTCTGTGAGAACCTCACACCAGCATTCCCGGCTGGCCTTCCTGAAAGGGGAGCCTTGAGCGGCATTAATCCCAGTAGGAAGTCCCGCAGACATGACACGTTCCGTGCCAAAACAAGGGGCTTAATTAGAGGGCAGTTCCGGTCTGACAGTCAAGGCCACGACCTTCCCAGGGGAATAATGAGCCAGGCAATGTTTGGGGCCTCAAGCTGAAGCTTTAGCCCACAACCAGGGTGCTGATGGCTGCCCCAGACGTGCCAAACTGACAGATTCGAGTGACCGGACAGTGAACTGTACACTTGGCGAAGGGAGGCCAAAATATTTGCTGTGAAGAGGGGCTGCTAGGAAAAAAGATCGACGTTTTGTGTCTTTTATTTCCAGTTGATGAAGCCAAATGACATTGGTCAGCTCTCCATCTCTGATTTGCTTTGAGGAAGTGGAAACCAATTGGAGCAGAGAATGAACTGAAAGCCTGCTACCCCACCCCCACCAGTATAAGCTGTGTGTGAAGCTATATAAATAATAAACTCGGCCGTCTAGCAGATTCCAGTTCAAAAGGATTCTGAAACGGAATCGCAGACCCAGTGCAACTTAATAAAAGAACTTTTCTACTTTAGCTACAGAATAAAAATACACTATGGCAAAGTCTGGTTAAAAAAAAAAAAACAAAAAGGTCTACCTGTACATTTTACCATATTTACAATGAAAAACAGCATCTTTCCAAATATACATTACAATACATGTCATTTTAGAAATAGCACACAAAGAAATGTAATGTATGGTGCACAGAGAATCCAAACACACAAAGCTCTTTTTAGTGCTTTGTTCAATGCCAAAGAATGCTGAGAGTGTCTGTCTGTCTTTCAGACATACAAACACCAGACCCTTCGTACCACCTCACAGATGGGCTACATCATGATATATTTCATGGGATGTTCATAGGAACATTAACGACACCTCACGTTGTTCAGATGCCATTGGGGAAGATCTTCCGTACAATGCAACATATTTTTCATTTATTTGCCAACATAATTTGATCACAGGGGACAGAGCACACTGAAAATGGTGCCTCTCGGGAATGTATCAATGGCATAAACACCTCCGGCGAAAAGGAACGCTGACGGCTGGAGGATCTGCGCAAGGCTTTTCACATGCTCCACGCAGGTCGTTACTTCCGGTGACACTCAAGCGAGTTAACAAATTCATGCCCCCCTCTCCCTCCCACCACACAGAATGGACTGACTGTTCTTCCGCGCAAGACGTAGTCCAAATAGCACTCTGGTCATTTGTGAGACCCGCAGGCTGTGCGGCAGCCTCACAAATAGACCCTCTGTTCCATCTCTAGTTGGGAAAGCTGCGACCCCCGATTCTCAGCCATGTGGATCGGCTCAGACCCGTCTAAGGTATTTCACAGGGATGGACAGACGGCTGCTGTAGCCCTGTCCGAGGGCAGGCGGAGTGTAAGGGCATAGAATTCAGCCTCTGGAATTTAAGCAGTAGGCAGCTGTATCACCACGTTGCACCTCATTCTACCCTGAGATTCGCCTCTGCATCTCCCCAGATGAGGTGTTCTGTCATGGAGCAGCAGTGACACCAAGTGGCGACTCACCTCTGCAGAGCAATTCTGCCGTTCTCTAATCAAACATGGACCCAGGCTGCTATATAGCAAATCCCATTCGGGCCTGAGTCTGTTCGCTGGGGGTCCTTTCATCATTGGGTGTGAACGATCAGTTCTGCTACCACATTTATGTTAAAAGACCTTCACTACACTCCATCCAGCACTCCCCCGCCCCCACACACACACGAGGGGAAGTCTGATTTGGGGCCTTAAGCACACTTTCCAATATCGCCAGCAGCACAAGGGAATCCAAGGCTGGCAACACCCACACTCACCCACGGTCTCTGTTAACCTGACAGGTTGCTCTTGGACTGAGGTCTAATGCACAAATTCACTCTGAAAAAGAACATCTAGGAGGTATATGAGGCTTGATGGGGACCCTTGCCTCTGCTGGCTGAATGAGTGCACTGTAAATACCTTATTATGACCATTAACATGAACCTGCGTACAGATATGCGGGGGCGCCACAAATTAACACTAAGTACTAAAGTACCTTTAGTCTAACATGCTCAAATCTTCTGTAATTATCTGGATAAAGGCTAAGAGGACCCCCTTTCCCTGGATACTTTCTTCCAGACAAAACATGAAGTAGGCTGGTAGCTATTTTGTTAGACATCCAAATATTTTATCCCCATAATAATAAGTTGCACCAAGGGAAGAGACCACACCGCAGTAATTATGTGGTAAAAAATAAAAAACAGGCTCATTTACACGTCCCACGCAGACTGTGTGTCAACCCAGAATATACAAAAAGTCTCAGTGGTATTTACGCTGTAATGACCACTGGTGTCTGAAAAGTTCTGCTTTTGAAATCACCTGAAATACCCTAATATTGGTCCAGAAATAGGTACGTGAGAGAAATGTAGATAATAAACAGCAACAAATGTAATAACAACGCTGTTATCTTCAACTTATTTGTGGAATACAAATTTTTAATTAACAATCAACTATTAGCAATTAACACGATTTATTGTTGCTGTGATCGGCATATTCGGCCTGACACGTCGCTGTGATCGACATATTCGGCTTGACGTCGCTGTGATCGACATATTCAGCCTGACACGTTGCTGAGATCGGCATATTCGGCTTGACATGTTGCTGTGATCGGCATATTCGGCTTGACACGTCGCTGTGATCGGCATATTCGGCCTGACACGTCGCTGTGATCGGCATATTCGGCCTGACACGTTGCTGAGATCGGCATATTCGGCTTGACATGTTGCTGTGATCGGCATATTCGGCTTGACATGTCGCTGTGATCGGCATATTCGGCCTGACACGTTGCTGTGATCGGCATATTCGGCTTGACATGTTGCTGTGATCGGCATATTCGGCTTGACATGTCGCTGTGATCGGCATATTCGGCCTGACACGTCGCTGTGATCGGCATATTTGGCTTGACATGTCGCTGTGATCGGCATATTCGGCCTGACACGTTGCTGAGATCGGCATATTCGGCTTGACATGTCGCTGTGATCGGCATATTCGGCTTGACATGTCGCTGTGATCGGCATATTCGGCCTGACGTCGCTGTGATTGGCATATTCGGCTTGACATGTCGCTGTGATCGGCATATTCGGCCTGACACGTTGCTGTGATCGGCATATTCGGCCTGACATGTCGCTCTGCTCGGCATATTCGGCTTGACATGTCGCTGTGATCGGCATATTCAGCCTGGTATGTTGCTGTGATCGGCATATTCGGCCTGACATGTTGCTGTGATCAGTATATTCGGAAAATCGATGCATCATTGCATTTGAAAAGCTTTTGTGTGGCACAGCAACAAATAGCGGCTCATTTTCTGACTCATTGCTGTGTCGGTCCTGCACTTTTCCTCAGAAGTCAGAAGCCTCCAGAACAGTCTGTACTTCATCTTAGGTTACAGGCGCCAGGTCCACGGACAACTAATTACATGAGCGAGAAGGAGGAGCATGCTGGATTTGTGTGTTTCTAGCTCAAACTTGTTCTCTGCCTAAAATTATTTATGCAGATTTTCAAGACAGGCTGTCACTCATAATGGTCATCAAATTTTTCTTTTGTGGTTGGCTATAGTGCGAATGCATTAGGCCAGCAATAACAACCCAGTGTTTACTCAAGCCCTGAAAATGTACTTTAAACCGCATATTCAGCTTGAAAATATACTGAGTATATTTCCAGCCCCATTACTACAGGAATGGCCAGTCGTCTAAAAGATAGTACCTACATTGGAGCCTGTCCCAAACACATCAACCCAGAGAAGATCCCTTTGTCTCACAGACTCATTATGATAGAGCCAAGTTTACAAATTCAGTAGAACAATAAGAAAGAAAACAAAAAACACAGGCCTCAGCGCTGAAGTGCTTGGGATCTGTCCGTGAGGACCTGTACATGAGGACCTGTATGTAAGGACCTGTACCTGAAGACCTGTACATGAGGACCTGTACCTAAGGACCTGTACGTGAAGACCTATACGTGAGGACCTGTATGTAAGGACCTGTACCTGAAGACCTGTACATGAGGACCTGTACGTGAAGACCTATACGTGAGGACCTGTATGTAAGGACATGTACCTGAAGACCTGTACATGAGGACCTGTACCTAAGGACCTGTATGTGAAGACCTATACGTGAGGACCTGTATGTAAGGACCTGTACCTGAAGACCTGTACATGAGGACCTGTACCTAAGGACCTGTACGTGAAGACCTATACGTGAGGACCTGTATGTAAGGACCTGTACCTGAAGACCTATACGTGAGGACCTGTATGTAAGGACCTGTACCTGAAGACCTGTACGTGAGGACCTGTACCTAAGGACCTGTATGTAAGGACCTGTACCTGAAGACCTATACGTGAGGACCTGTATGTAAGGACCTGTACCTGAAGACCTGTACGTGAGGACCTGTACCTAAGGACCTGTATGTAAGGACCTGTACGTGAGGACCTGTATGTAAGGACCTGTACGTGAGGACCTGTACGTAAGGACCTGTACGTGAGGACCTGTACGTGAGGACCTGTACCTAAGGACCTGTATGTAAGGACCTGTACGTGAGGACCTGTATGTGAGGACCTGTACGTAAGGACCTGTACATGAGGACCTGTACATAAGGACCTGTACGTGAGGACCTGTACCTAAGCACCTGTACGTGAGGACCTGTACGTGAGAACCTGTAGACCACCTGAAGCAGACACATAAGCCCACAACCATATTCAAGGTGACAAGTCAAGTTCAGTTTGTAAAGTTTTCAAAAGTCCTACTGGAACTAATTGAAAATACTTTACTTCCCATCTACAGTTACACACCCTGTTAAATTGTGTCTGAATTGGCAGGAAAAAAAGCAGCGACCCAGCAGAAAAAACAGTCAGTCCATTTACCAGTTACTCTCCCTGTAATTCACATACATTTTGCCTGCTTCTCCTGCTTGCTTGTAGGTAAGTTAAAATGACGGGAAAGTTGACCACATCTGCAGAACGGTTTTTTGTTATTCTTAAAGCACTGCACAGAGTAATGTTTTATGTGCCAGGTCACAATGTTGTCAGTAATGAAGTCATTTCTCTGCGAATTCTGAATTAAATAGCCAAAAATCAAATATATTCCCCATTCCAAACTTTAAAAAATATCTAAATTTGGAAGCTATATTACACATGCTAATCAGATCTTACAATAGAAGTAAACTGAGTATGTGACCTCAGTGTTTCAAAATGATGGGTTGTTTTTTAAACAGACTGAAAAGTGAGCTTGAACATCAATATACTCATACACTTCACCCCTTAATCAGCAGGGTAATAAAGAAATAGTGAACTGAGAGTAACTGCCATTGCATTCTCTCAGCATGTAAGTATTTTGGGATGCTCTGAATCAACTGCAGATTTTCACTTCAGAATGAGAACATAGAGGAGTAAATGGGAGTGTGTGGATAGTAAAGGAACAGTCTTAAGAGTCATCTCTGTGCAGCGGGAGTGTAGACATTCACATTCAGGCTAGAGCCAGGTGAGATTAGATAGACGGTGGTGTTCCCGTCCTTGACAAGGCAGCCTGCCAGTGTGCCTGAGCACGCAAAACGAACCTCGCCCTGCCCCACAACTATCCTCAGGCTGGTTGCTCCAGAAGGTACATAGTGTCCACATGAAAGCTGACACGTTTCGCAGTGAACCCAGACTGCCGGACTGCGCGACCAGAACAGAGCGTTGTCTGTGACGGCAGAGGCCAGTGTAAACACCGGCCTGCAGTTACACAGAGCAGAACCTGTTTATAAGTCTGCCTCCAGGATGAAATCCACAGTATTTACTCACCTTGGCAACAGCATCTTTGTGCATTGACCGCAGTCTTGTTTATCATCTTAACCAATCCATTGCAGTGTGGTTGTTTTTCCCAAAACTGCTTTCCTACAGAATGGGGATCTTTTCATGACTACCCCAAAAACAGCATTATTCATCATTTTGGGTTACTATCAAAATCAAACATAGCTGCCCTCTATTAGTAATCCTTGATGAAAACAAATATAGTTTGCCTGCAAGACTCAATATTATTTTTACTAAAGTTTGATAAAACGTTCAATAAAACATTGTGTGTGGCTCTGTGGGTTTGGAATGTGCGTCTGTGATCAGAAGGTCACTGGTCCGAATCCTGTGGCGAGGCCCCAACAGCTCCTGGGACTGTGTGACCCTGCTGTTTGATCTTCATGTCATCTTTATGTCTTTAGCATTACGCTGCTTCAGAGAAAAGAGTCTGCTAAAGTAAATGTAAAACCACTGCTAAAATGTACAGGTTCTAATACCTGTACATACCAATGCTTTATAAATACCAATGCTTTATAAAGCGAAAAGTGGATCGGAACTTGTGATCTGGCTCGGGTGGAGAAAATACTCCCAGTGCTAGATGAGCTGAAGCACTAGGATTGCTGAGCCCCTGGTGGTGATCTCAGGAACAGTGCAGCTGTGCCACTGCAAAGAAGATACAGGCAGCAGAGTGGCAGAAGGAAACAGGCCAGGGGCATGGAAAAGGAGCAGGCAGAACCCAGAAAGGACAGCACCACCGTGAAGGGGCTGGCCTAGGGGAGCAACTGGTGAAGACCACAGCAAAGGACATCTAGTGCGGCCAGAACAGCTCAAGCCAGCAAACCAGTGCCAGCGGTCTGGGCAACCAGATCACAGTACCAGAAGCTCAGCCCCATGAGGAGACAATGGGTTCCTGCTGCCCCATTCAGCTGGTACAGTCAAGCAGCCTGGCGACCATCTCCAAGTATAAAGGGAGGGCCTTTGGGAAAGGTCCAGCTGGAGCTCCCTCTCTGGTGCATTCAGTGATCAGAAGAGAGCACTACACTACAAGCTCTGCTGGACATGCGAGCAGAGGCTATACAGTGCCATCTCTATATCGCAGCACCTTCCACTCTGGACCAGGTGCTGGTAGATGTGGAGAGAATGAAGGTCTTCCTTGCTCCCTGTCAAACCCCTTTCAGCAGTCAGGCTTGTTGAGCCTCTGACATGCAGCACTGAGATGAAGAGCTGCAGGGCTGTTACTTACTCTGGCTCTGCAATCTCCTTTGTCCTCACAGGGTTACTACCAGGGACTCACCAGGGGTCTCTCAGGTGGAGTTGAGAGAGGGGCAATTACTGCGTGCTGCACGTATGCAGTTAGGGTCGAAAGACCCTTAAAGGGGGGGCTGTGCAATGCATGGTACTATGGGAGTGGGCAAGCATGTATACTCACCACCCTTCCCCTCATCCCATGTGACCATTTTACACATAAGAACGGTCCCACTGTGAGCCGGACTCACAGGTTAAAGAGGTAACATACAATTATTATAATCACCCATTATGCGCAGGTGTGTCACTAGAGATATATGAAAAGGGGGCTAAGCCTTTATTGGGGGGTATGATGGAAATGGTCCACCTTATTTAAACTAATTAGTGTACATTTATTTGGGGGGGGGGGCTAAAAACATTTTAGGGGGGCTGATGCCCCCATAAAATAGGCATAATTACACCCCTGCTCAGGTCTATTCAATCTTATTGGACACTTGAAAAGAGCCCCTACCCCAACCCGGTGACTGGAGTACATAACGAGACCCACCAACACAAACTCATACACAAGTGTAAGTGCTATACAGAGCTTTCATTAAACAGACAGAGAGCACACAGGATCCACAATCGGAGTTTCTGGCTGAACATCCAATTATGGGATGGTGGAGATCTGCTCTGAAGCCGTCCGTAAAACGAACCTGATGTCATGAAAAGAAATATTAACGAGATCAAAAAAGCAAAAGCATGGTGGCTAACTGTGTTAGCATCTTACATACTTGGAACCAGGCTATTGTGCTGCAAGTATGGTATTACTCAAAACCACAGTCCGAACTGAAGTATTACCCAAAACCACAGTCCGAACTCAAGTATTACCCAAAACCATACTGTAGTTCGAACTATGGAAGTATTTACGTTGGTCATCTACATTGTTGTGAAAATATTGTGAAACGAAGTGGTTCAAATCAGACACGGCTGTAAAACACGGGGTAAAGTGTGATGCTGTCCATGCACAGATGTGCAAGTTACAATGCAAGTGGCTCCAAATGCTGAGTGAATCACTGGCCACCCAAAGTCAGGGACAGACGGACACGGAAAAGCAAGGTTGCCAACTCCCACGCATCTGGCGTGACACTCACAGTGTCGGACTGTCATCTTACGGAAAATCTATGGTATTCCATTATAAACCTAAAATTAGCTTCATCAGAAGCGTTGGGGTAGTTTGCAAACAGACTATAATGAAAGGTAATGAAACTCCTGCGTACATGTAAATGCAGACTTATCTCGAATTGAAAATCTCACTCCAGCCAGGGGATTAAAGTTGGCGACCATGGGAAAAGAGAGTGCGTCTGTCTTTGTGTTTAACTGTGTTTTTAAAATGTTGAATATTTGAATGTGATCATGCATGCAAAATACTGGTTTATTTCTTTGAGATACAGTATACTGGGATTTATTATTGGGCTAGTTTCAGGTTCCGCTGGGCGGATTTTAAGCAAACCTTGGGCTGGAGATTTTTGCTAGACCTGGCGACACTGAAGAAAGACTTAAGCTCATAGCTTTAGCCATGTGAAACGCTGCGCATTTGAGAGCTATTCACGACGTAAAGGTATTTAGGCCTCTTTAATCTTATGAAAGGGACAAAAAATTAAGACCCTTGTAAACTAAATGTAATACATTTTAATGAAATTCAGTACTTTTAAGGTCTTATTTTGAGAATATAAAATTAAATGTTTTTTCATTTTAAAAAACGTTAATACGTTCAAGACCCCGCGGGTACCCTGATTAAAATAGCAACATTACATTTATATGATATATTACCAAATACCCTAAAATTTAAAAATCAGTTTGTGATGTTAGTAGTCATCCAGTTGTAGTGATAACTTGCAGTCCTTCAACTTAAGCTAATCCTGGAAATCAGACATTTTCAATGCGTAGGACAGCTAGGCACCTGAAAAATATATATTTTTCATATCAGTCTATGTTATTACAGTATAATTCAGGTCGTTATTTCTTTACATCAATGCATTATGTTTGCTTAAAACGCAATTTAACCCGTATTTTTTATATTGAAAAAGGAAACCCTAATTAGGTTACTGGTGTTTCTGCTGGAAGCACTTACATTTGGTATGTTCTATAGTGGATGGCAACGCTCCAGCTATTCATTGACTATATTTTGCAGTTTGATATGTGAAACATCTGTGCATTCGTTGCTTGTTGGGGTTAGGGACAATTAACAGATCTGTTTATGCTGAGTGATCCTTAGACTTAATTGTCTGCTCATTTACAGCAATTCAGTTGTTTATTCATTGAGCTAGATATGGAACTTTACTGTTTTTTTAAGTTTGCGACTGACATAATTGGGCTTTTAAAATTGAGTCACCTTCTTTGATATGTGTATGTTTGTCTTGATTTCTGACTAGTACTACTGTATGTTGTTCTGTTTAAGATTGGAGGATGTAATGCTCGTTATGTGCAGGTGCCTTTAAGACACTCCTCTTTAACCATGAGCAATATACTCGCGAGAGTGGGGAGAGGGTCGTCAGGCAGAGCAACGAGTGTAAGGAAGCAGGACTCGAAAAGGCTGGTTGTGGCCCCTTCTCTTCCACTACTCTCCCAGAATGAGTTACCATCTGACCCGCCAAGTAACACTGCGTGTGTAGGATTCTTGTGACCGTGAGTATGCGTGTTTGGTTTGTGCTAAATAAATGTGCCCACCTCTGGGAAGTGACCGACTCCCATGTGGATTAGCCTTATTTAGCTGCTAGCTGCTACACCGCCCCGGATCAAGAAGTGCACCACAGGCTCCGGGCAAGAAGAAGCGTTACAACTGGCGCCCGAACATTGTTCCGTTCCAGTCCTGTGACTGGATTTTTTTTAATCTAATAATAATAATAATAATAATAATAATAATAATAATAATAATATAATAATAAATAATTAAAAAGAAAAAAAAGACTGAAGGGTCACGTACGAACTTCGGCCCACCTGCAGCACTGTGTGTTATTAGAGTTTTGACTGGACTGTTAGGGTTGCTGACGGAGTCATGGATCCAGCGTTGTGGCCTGACTCGCTGCAGCTCACGCTGGGACATGAGCCACCCCAACAACGTGCTCCGAGCATGGAGGAGCAGGTACGATCTCTAAAAGCTGAAGTGACATTACTGCAAGAATGTTTGCGTGATTCCCTGAGCCTGCAGAAAACTGTGATGGATCAGTGGGACAAAACTATCGTGGATGCGCCGCCCAGGCCAGCTATTCCGGAACAGCATGCAGCTTCTGTTCAACTCCTGACACACATACAGACACAGCGAACCCACCAGTCCCATGTGACCCGGTGGCCCCTCCAAGCCCCATCGCAAGGGCGACTTCTTTGTTCCCTGCATTTGATGCCAGTATGCTGAGCATGTCCAGGGCGCTTGCCTCTGTTCTCCACCAGTCAAAATTCGAACCCCCTGTCTTTATGGGGCTAGGTGAAGTTCAGCCTGAAAAGTGTTTCAATCAGTTAACCGCTGCTGGAGCTGAACGATACTGAGATTCTCGCTGAATTGCCCTTGTATCTGACCAGGGAGCCAGAAAAATGGTATAGTGTGCTTAAAACACATGTCTTCATGGTTCAAATTCTGTGACTTGTTCAGGAAAGTGTTTTTGCCTTGGGACAATCAAGGGTATCCCATTTAGAGGGGTATCCTAGACTGTGTGCAGCGGGATGATGAACCTCTCCCCACTTTCGTGGCTCACATGCTCAATGAGTTCGGCGAGCTGAGGAGCCCTACACCTGAACAGGAGCAAATCATTCTAATTTGTAAACAAACACTTGAGATATACAGAGTTGCACTGTATAGCACACCTGTTCGCTCAGTGAGGGACCTCCTCATGCGTGTGCATGAGCTCCAATCAGTCTTGGGTCCATTGAGTCAGAGCTCACCCACCCCATCGAGAGAAAGGAAGCCCCCAGTGGGGATATATTGCTTCAAGTGCTCTAGACTGGGTGCACCTCACATAACTGTCCACATTGTTCCCAGCCCACCCACCCTGCACTTTCTGATGGCAGGTCTTGGTCAGGCTGCAACAGTAGTCATCGTGACAGTCCGAACTTCACCCAGACAAACCGGCTGACTGGTGATCCGTTGACCAGCAGTGATAGACCACCCCCTATTGGACGGCGGGGAAATGCCAGAGGAGGGAGGATGGACCTTGGAGGCGTGCCTCCTTCCAAAATTTGAATATGTCTCAACAGCCTGCTGTGTCCCCCCAAGAGGAGCACTCCCTTGGACACACAGAGGACATGAATCTTCCTGGAACACACCATTCAGCATCTCGGTTAATTATAGATACTATGCTGTCTTAGTGACCCTTGACACGGGCACATCTCTATCTGCAGTGAGGGTAGATCTTGTGGGAAATAAGGAAAACGATGCTTCTGGACCCAGGTCCTGGTTAGCCCCACCCCTCCACTTAGCCGACAGCACTGCTTACAACCCGTTAGAGGTGACCTGCCTGAGGATTGAACTTCAAGTAGTGAGTCTTTACCATAGGTTTGTGGTGATACCACAGTTGTCCTCCCCCCTGGTCCTTGGCATGGACTTTATGCAACGTGTCTCGATTAGCATCCACATCCCATCCAGAACTGTAATGATTAATGACAACAGACCGCTGTTCATGGATGTGGATGACCTGGATGGATATTTGGAGTCAGAATTGATGGACGTAAGTATTTTGTGCCTCCAGGCAGCTAGTGCCCTTCCCAAGAAAGTGGAAGAAGCCTACCTGAGCATGCAGCAAAAATCATCACTGCTGGACGTCCTGCAGGAATTTAATGATCTTTTTGATGGACATCTTAGTCACACCAGGCTAGCAGAGCATGGGTGATCGACACGGGTGATGCTAGACCTATCCACCTTCCCCTGTACTGAACTTCCCCAGCTAAAAAGGCCATTATAGAGAACTAGATCCAGATAATGCTTAATGAAGGGATAAGTGAGCCAGCCTCAGGACCATGGGTTGTCGTTGTAATGAAGCCATGGGGAGAGCACAGATTCTGCGTCGATTATTGCGGACTGAACCAGCTCACAGTGAGGGACTCTTATCCCCTCCCCAGGATCGATGAATCGTTGGACTTTCTGGGGAGAGGTAAATTCATTACCACCCTCAACCTCACATGAGGGTATTGGCAAATGGCGGTGGAAGAAGAATCGAGGCCGAAGACGCCGTTTGCCTCTCATTGCGGTTTGTTTCGGTTCCGGGTGTTGCCATTTGGACTGTGCAATGCCCTTGAAAATGAATAAGTGGCAGTTTTGCCTGGAAGAACTTAGCTTTCTTGGCCCTCATGTCACACTGGGGGGCATTTCCCCGAATGAAGACAAGATAAGGGCCGTGGTGTACTTTAAAGCCCCTGCTAATGTGAAAAAGGTGCAACAATTTCTGGGTCTTACAAGCTATTTTCGGCATTTCATTCAGAGTTACGCCCACCTAGCCGAACCTTTGGTTGCCTTGACACGGTCCGATGTGGCTTTCATCTGGGACAACAGTTGCCAGAAGGCCATGGACAGCCTGACGTGGCATCTTATTTCGGCCCCCATTCTGCGGTTTCCTGACTTTAACCGCCCTTTTTTTAATTCATGCTTGTGGCTCTGGACACTGGGAAAGAATATCTCGCAGTGATCTTGGCACTGGAGAAGTTTAGGCCATACATTGGGCATAAATTTGTCTTATTCGTAAATAGTATAAAATAATATATTTCTAATTTAAATAAAAGTCGATCTCTAATACCACAGCTACGAGGCTCTGGCATAGGCCCGAATGCCCCAGTGCAGGCCTGGGGGTTGGATGAAGTATCTAACTACAATTGTTTATTAAGCGGGATAATGTGCCGTAGCTTTAACGGTTGTATGACAAATTTGCATAAATTTTTAAACCAATACGATTTAACGAATACAACAATTTAGTTGTATTTTGTTATTTAAAATAAAACTAAGTTGCACCTATTTTATTATTAGTTTAATAGCTGTAGGAACTAGTGAGCGGTATTTAGCAACATACATCAAAAACATCTTCAAGATTCCAATACGGAAGGTAACCGACAAAGTTTTCAGACATATTTCATGAAACAAGATATCGCGAGAAGAGCGTTCGATTAGGAGATGGCGCCTTCAGTAGTCCTTGGATAGGAACTATAGTGAGCGGTATTTAGCTACGTACTTCAAAAACATTTTTAAAACTTTGTTAGACTAATACCTTAGTTATTTTTTATAATTTAAGGGATAAAAAAAACATTTGTAGCGTTTGTCCATGTGTTATTTTAAGTAAATGCGTTATTTTCTAACGGTAAAAGCCCTGTCATGTTTTAGGTACGAAATTATATGGTCTTAGCATTATATGCACTAGCAACTGTCTCAGCCCCGGATAGAAACTATTAAGCAGCATTTAGTGACAAGTATCAAAAATACATTTTTAAAAACTTTAGCAGAATAAAGCCTTAGTTATTTTAATAAGTTTTTTTTCACTAAATCTTTGTTCATGCTCATGCGCACAAACACACACACACCGGAGGTCGGGTGGCTTCAGAGTTTAACTTTAGGTTGGTGATCGCGATGTGTGACCAAACCCCAAAGGACCCTAACTTAGTCATCCACTATGTAGCGAGACCAGAAAGTGCCTATATGCCCCATTTAACCGCTGGTCTTTATTTATTTCTTATTTTTTAAAACTTTGACAGAATAAAGACTTAGTTATTTTAATTAACACTTTTTTTCAGTAAATGTTTGTTTACGCTTTTGTGCACAAACACACACACACCGGTGGTCAGAGGGGCTTTAGAGTTTAATTTTAGGTCTGTGAAATTATAGGACTGCGATGTGTTCTTTTTTTGGCAGGAATGCTTTCCTCTTCACATCCATCCATCTCTTTCCTTTGTTGTTCCGGATTTTTTTTCCCGCTGTCGACACTATCCTCGCGACAACTGGCACCCAGGCTACTACAGGTGGCAGTTCTCGCGAGGTTACCGACAGAGTTCAGTTTGGAGAGGTAGAGGAATTTATATATATATATATATATATATATATATATATATATATATATATATATTATAATTGGGGAGATTAACGGGAAAATACTAATACGGGAGGACGGCGGGAAAGAGGAGTAAAATACGGTAGTTTCCCGGCCAAAGCGGGAGACTTGACAGCTATGAATTTATTGCTACTATTTATCAGTAATATGCCTGTGCTGGACCTGTGCCCGGGGAGAGTAACATAAGTCAAATGTGAAGTTACCGTGTAGGTATAAGTGGGGTACTTTTGAGGAAGTTAAGGAATGTCAGTATTTTATTTCTTTAATTTAACTTTATGCACCTCTTGGTATTCAGATGCGTAAAACCTGACTTATTTAGTATTTGCAGAATATTAAAACCGAACTTGCCTACTGTATCCTTAAACTGTAAAGTATGACTGGACCATAAGTGCGTGACTTCAGTAAATCATTTTGATATTTAGTTACTGACCACACACTCATTAAAGCTTAATTAGAACGGGACGGCAGCACACAAAGGAGTCCAGTGTGAGTACTACCGCGTCAGCTTTAGGATAAATATAGGTAAGAATGGCACTACAGAGATTCTTACCTCTGTTCTGTTAACACAGTACATTTGCAAAAATGGTTTAATGCCCCTCATCTCCCACCCCCCAAAAAAGTCCGAGATTCCCAGATTTTCACAATTCAAAGGTGGCAAGCCTGCTCATCCTATCTGCTGAGCCCAGAAACTCTGCAAAAGGAAACTAAGTTCTATCCAAAAGCTCATGACCATAGAATATGGTAGGAGTGCATAAATAGACCAATAACTTTGCCATATTATTGACATAATTATTTCTCTAAATGATTTAAAAAATGCCCCGACCAAGTAACTTCTATAATTCATGTCCGGTTTATCGTTTGCTCATTTTTTTCTATGTTGGATTCACACGAGATGCGCATTCATTCATATAAAGCAATGATACATAAATGCATACACACATACCAAAGCAGTCATTATAATCGATCAAGTTTTTGTTTGTCTAGTATTTGTATTTCTATACCAGCTAGCTTCGCCGTCTTAGATTATCCTACTTGATACACATTTCCTCTTCTGGACACACATATGAAATATAAGTCTAGGACCTGACGTTAAAGCGGAAGCGTGCGTGCAGCGCGACGTCTTTCTACTTCCTGTCACTACATGTGGCGTGTCGCGTTATGATAACTGTGGCTGGTTTTTTTTTGTAAATTTTAACAAAGTTTAATCAATAGAGACATTTTACTGTAACGATGGGAAAATTAAATGTTGTTCTTTTAAGATATCTTTCCAGAGATGACTTCCGGGTCCTAACTGCTGTACGTATTCCAAATTTATTCTTCTTAACTACCTTTAAGACTCATCATTTGGGTTAGTTGGTTATTTCATGCCAAATTATCGACATGATATTTTTGTGTTTTTTCTTCTCGATGTTGCTTTGTAGGTTGAAATGGGTATGAAGAATCACGAAATAGTACCAGTAAGTCTTATCGCTTCTATAGCGAGTCTCAGACACGGCGGATGCAATAAAATCCTACGGGAACTTGTGAAACACAAGCTGATGGCATTTGAACGTACAAAAAGTAAGAGTGACACCCTTAATTAACATACGCTATTTTTATGACTTCGTACTTATACTTTTCTGGGAACATCGTGCTATAAATACCCCTGAAAGCTTATTTGTTATTTCTCTCTCTTTAGCTGTGCAAGGATACCGTTTGAACTATGGAGGCTATGACTACTTGGCTTTGAAAACATTGTCTTCCAGAGATGTACTGGCATCTGTGGGCAACCAAATGGGTGTGGGCAAAGAGTCAGGTAAGCCTGTACTAGAGATGTATCAATACAGCAGTCAGACGATCTATCATTATTATGCTTTAAACCTTTACATCGATTTAATAATTTATTACAGTGGCGTGAAACACCGGCACAATGTTTTATTTTCTAAATGTTTTTCCAACACATCCTTATTAAATATGCCTACGCTAGTTTAGCCTATGCTAAGTACATGTTTATGTAGCATATGCAAAGTGCACTGCGATGCAATAATGCAGTGAAGCGTCTACCTTTGAAACTTGAGGTCCCGCGTTTAATTTTCCCTGTCTTTCTATATATATATATATATATATATATATATATATGTATATATATATATATATATATTTATTTTCACATTTGCAGTTTTAAAACAGAGAAAAAGAAATGCATAGTTTATGCAGCTGGGTAAGCTAGTACTTACATTATTTCAATTTTGTAGTGTTAGGTAGTGCTGGGCGATATAACCTCAAATTATGAACCAAGATACCTCTTCTTTTTCCATTTCAATCTAAAGGTTTGTTAACACATTGCAGCCAAAAACAAATTGTGGCCGCACTTATGACATCTTTGGTCTTTTAAATTTCGACCTATGGTCGTCTTTGGTCTTTTAAATTTCATTTCAAGCACGCACTGGTCACATGGCATGAACATCAGTAATTCAGCTGTACTGTAACTAGGTCTTTCATTCCAGATATCTACATCGTTGCCAATTCAGAGGGGGAACAGTTTGCTTTGAAACTTCACAGACTGGGTCGGACGTCATTCCGGAACCTGAGGAACAAACGGGACTACCACAAACACAGAAGCAAAATGTCTTGGCTCTACCTTTCTCGTCTCTCTGCCATGAAGGAGTATGCCTACATGAAGGTCTGTAGAAACGCTAAGGAGATAAGTAAGAAATAAGTATGGCTTTTACTCCATGTGAGAGCTAAATCTATAGTTGGCAGAGTAGCTCAGTGGTTAACACTGTAGCCTCACATCTCTTGGGTTCTCACCTCCCACTTTGTATATGTGGAGTTTATATTTTCTTTGTGTTTGTATATATGTATGGAAAACATTGCCTTAGCTGAAATAGTGTATAAATTGCTCATGTCGGTTCAATAAGGGTGCAAAGGATCACAAAATTCAGTTTGAATTGTATCATGGTTTTTGAGTAACGGATCAGATCATTTTTAAATTTTTTTTTTAGATTTTGTCGTATCAAGTTATTTTTCTCGTGATCTCAACGTAGTCCAAGTTGTTTTCTTGAGATCACGAAATACCAAGGTGTCATCTTGGGAAAAGAGAACCTGTAATTAGACACGCAAGCAGCATTTGTCAAGAGAAGGAGGGAAGTGGATTCCACTAAAATGCCATGGCTAATGCTTTTGAATCTGTGCATTAAGTGGGAATTCTCCCCTGTATTAAGAAATGAATTTCATGCCCTGAATGCATGTCCTGTATGGACTTCAGTGTCATTGCGATTTAGAGAATCATTACTTTATAAACCTCAGGGGTCACCTACGGCCCTTTCTTCATCTGAGTGAGCCCTGTGATTTCGCAATATTCTTCCTTATGATGTTTCTGCAAGTGCCTAATTAGATTTGTCGTATTAAACAACGCTCTATTGCAGACATAAAACCAGACATGTTTCTAGCACTTTTCAAATCCTGTTTGAAACTTGAAGGAGAAAAGGCTATAGGACTGATTCAGTTTCTCTCATGCACAGCCGTTGACAACCTGTATTGTTAGCCAACCAGATATTGTTGGTTGCTGTGGGTTTTTAAGCCATATTTATATCATCGTTACATTTTAACTGTCACTTCCTGGCGTAGGCTCCAGGCTCTCCATGGCTCTGTGGTAAATGATGGATGGATGTTTTATTTAACTCCTGTGTCAAACCATTGTAGTGTTTACATTCTTCATTTCGCCTTGTGCTTTGTTTTTCACATTGTGCCCTTACACAGCTGGTTATTTCATGAAGCAGTTCAGGTGCTGCTCAGTTCACATGATTTTAGATGTGTCCCCCATTCAGCAGTCTTTCACCGCAGGCCCACAGTGCTGGGGAAAATGGAATGTATTTTGAATTTGATTGATACAGTCATGTGATTGATAGTTTCCATTTGATTCCATATAATGAAAGTTGAGGCACCTTGTGCAGTGGAATGTAAACGCACCTGGTTTTATTTCCAACAGGCCCTGTATGACAGAGGATTTCCTGTTCCTAAAGCAGTGGATTACAACAGGCATGCTGTCGTGATGGAACTCATTAATGGCTATCCCTTGTGAGTACACACTTCCTGTCTGGACCTCTGAGTTTATTTGGGCACGAGTTGTGTTTTGGTTTTCCAGCAAAAATGCAGAAACGTGTGTCAATATTTCCATTAGTTTTATTGTGACATTCTCTTGAATTTATATAATGTTGAAAGTAGGGCTGTGTGATATGATAATGCATATTGGACGATGAAATGAGAACATCTGTTTCATATTATGCTCTATCGTTTACTGTATGCTGTCGCAAACGACACTGTTTACGGCAACATTTTTTCATCATTTGGATGACAGTTTTTCAAGGTTACATGCATGTGGTAGTTTTTTTTTACATACATGTGGTAGTTTTTATTGAACTTTGTCTTCTGTGGGTTACAAATAATCGGCAAATATGCACCATAATCCATAAATAAATAAATATGTCTATGCATTGTGTAAAATCATATCCACAAAAACAGAGCGATTATTTTTTAAATTTATTTAATAAATTTTTTTTTTATTTATATTTTTTGCACGTGTTTTGCACATTTGTTGATCGCGTTACATTTGTGACGTCCCTCCTATTCATTTGTGAATTTTTGTATATTTTATACCACTATGCCCCTAAGAGGTCTGGGTAGGAAAATATTTTTTAAAATAATTTTGTGTTGGCTTGCAATAAGCTGTGATCCCACTACACTTGCCCACTTACTGTTTGCTTCAACGTGACGGCATGGATAAACCTAATAATACAGACATGTCCTGTAAAGTGTTTTAAGCATTAAGCTATGGGGTACAATGTATACCATGTAAGTTTAATATTGTGTGATTTATACATATTTCTTAATAATTGCATGGAGTCCATTCACCACCAGTGACTTTAAGCAAGACAGCTGCACTGTTGAACCTGAAGTGTATGCATACAAACACCGAAAGGTATCACATGAACTTCACGTGAAAGATATTACAGCCGGAAAATTGCATATGAAGCTAAATTTACCGTGGTGTTGTAGTTGAGGTTTAAACTTGAACACACTTCCTGGAATATTTCAGTATAGATCTGCATATCCACATACATCATTACGTGAGAATCCCAGGGAGGTATACCCAAAAGTGGGTTTGGGTTTAAACCTTAACTAAGACGCATGGTACAGTTACCTTTACATTCCTTTTTCCGGCTGTAATATCTTTCTACGAAAGCAAGCAACACCCCTTGGTTTTCCAGATTTCTTTACAGGCGAATTTGAGTAAATATTTCAACATTGTGTGTGCACTTCATCTTCAGTAGTCTAGCTGTCTTGTTTACAGTCAGTGACGGTGAATGGACATAGTGGAATTATTAATGAATATGTTTAAAAACACATATATGAAAGTTGCATAGTGTGCATTGTCCCCCATAGTTGAAATGCTTAAGTACATTTAACTGGACATGTCTGTATCGTTTAGGTTTATGCTTATTACTTCATTAATTCTATCTTTTGTACTTTAAATGGACAGACTACAGTTATTAGTAACAGAAAAGTATTGCAAGGGAGCACAAAAAATACTTTCCCACCCAGACTTCTTAAGGTCTCTTTATATCACAGCTGATCTGTAGAAAAAAACGAAATCACATCACTATCCACAAATATGTATTTTTATTTGTATTATGTAAAATCATATCTACAAAAATATGAAGAGATTTGTACACGTGAAAAGGGACTTGCATATTTGTGGATTGTGTTACATTTGTGACCTCACTCTTTTTTTGTGGATTTTTGTCCAATTCCTACCACAACAGGTCTGTAGAAAAAAATCCATAAATACAAAGTGCAGCTGTAATATATATCATTATCGGGATATGAGAATTTGCAGCCCTAGTTGGAAACGAAAATGTTTACAAAGTAATTCCAATTTTTCTAACTCTATATTTCTTATATCTGAACTAGAATTCTGCAATTTGTGGCAGATCTCTTAATTCACATTGTTGTTGTTAATCATTTCTAGCATGCAAATTTACTGCAACTTCCAATGTAAATTCACAGATGTCAAGTGCATGAAGTGGAAGATCCAGCTAACTTGTATAGTGAAGTAATGGATTTGATCGTGAAACTGGCCAATCATGGCCTCATCCATGGAGATTTCAATGAGTTCAATCTCATGCTGGATGACAAAGACCACATCACAATGATCGACTTTCCTCAGATGGTCTCTACGTCACATCAGAATGCTGAATGGTGATGGCATTTCAGGACATATCCCTCATGCATATGTTCATTTCATGACATGTCTAAGATTGAATTTTTGCTAAAGTTGCCATTTTTTATTTCCTAGGTATTTTGATCGGGATGTCAAATGTATAAGAGATTTCTTCATCAAGAGATTTAATTATGAAAGTGAGCTTTATCCCACTTTTAAAGACATCAGGTAGTGTAATTATGTTTTTTTTTTTTTTTTTGTACGTATGCATGAATTTATGCATTATCCTGAGGTTCATGACAGTTTAAAGTTTGTTTAGAT
Source organism: Brienomyrus brachyistius (assembly GCF_023856365.1). Classification (NCBI taxonomy): domain Eukaryota; kingdom Metazoa; phylum Chordata; class Actinopteri; order Osteoglossiformes; family Mormyridae; genus Brienomyrus; species Brienomyrus brachyistius. The sequence continues at coordinate 27,428,871 of NC_064534.1, forward strand.
GCTGTAATATCTCAAATTTTGTAATTGTAAGTAACGGTTTATAGCTTTGGTTTTCTTATTGATCATTGAATTTCGTGATTGAAGTGTTGCATATTGCATACAGCTGGTATCCAGCCCTGGTGCCAGAACAATTTTGCCAAACTGGTTCTAACACGATTTAACTCACCAAAGGTAATACTGATAATACTGCTGTGACAATGTTAAAACAGCAACTGACAGTCGCTTGTTCAAGCAAATGAAAAACTGACCTGTCAGAACCATGAGCAGCTCAATCAACATGAAGTCTGTTTTTACATAGTAAATCATAATTTTAATCTGCACAAATAAAACCACACGCATATAATACAAAGACAGTGGTTGCCCAAAAAAAATAACAAGATTTGTAAGGCCTATGTTTTAAACGTAAGCAAGTTAATTAACCAAACTCGACTGACCTGTCAGAAGTGCTGAATGTCCATTTTACCACATGTATTCAGATTGGCTCTCAGTAGCCTGCAACTGTATGCTTGTTAGTCTCCATCCACTCCAAGTAGTGTTTAGCAGTCAAGAATTCTGACTTTCGTTTACCGTTCAATATTAAACTACTTTTAATATCAATATGTAATGAATTAGTCTCAGTTCAGCTGTTCACTTATACAATATTTCCGTATTTATTTATTTTTGGAGATGCGTGATTTCCTGTGTGACAGACTGAGTGTAGTGCCAGGCCTTGAGGTGGTCTTGGGCCAGGCTAAACCTCTCCATGCCCTTTGTTGGCGCTGGGTCGCCTGTCCTTTGCCCATACAAGTAGCTTATAGTCCGTATTCTGTAAGCTCCATAGCTTGGCCATTTGTTAGATGAGTGGTAGATTTGATTACGCATTTCTGGTAAATGTGCTTGTATATGATTGTTTGGTGAAAGTGCCTCGGTCTCCTTACCCTGCAGGAGGGAGTGCTCTTTGGATGTGGAGGTCTCTGCTAGCGGATACACTAAAGACATGCAGGAGGATGACTCCCTGCTGCATCCTGCAGGCCCCGAGGATCAAGAGGACCTCGATGGGGAGGACGAGGGGCCCACAGCAGCAGACGGACCCCTAGGGGGCAGTGTCCCAGAGACTGTGGACTTGGAGGAGTTCAGAAACGCCATACTGGAACTGGAGGGGCTGAAGATAGGGGAGGACGTCCCTGCTGATGAGGCCAACTATCAGATCTTGGTCCCTCAGCCTGCTGAACAGTCTCAGCCCACTGAAATGGCTGAAGTTGACCGTACCCCGACAGAGCCCGACTGTAAAGCCTATCAGGACCCCGGCAGTGGTGCTGAGAAGGGGGAGGGGGAGGCAGAAGGAGAGGAGCAAGAAGCAGCAGATGAGTGCCCTGAGTTGGTGGACCTCTCCTCTGCCAATAAGGAGTTCAGACCATTCAGGTGCAGATCTGATTTCTTTATCTTCTGCATGCTTTCTTAGAGCACAGTGTAAATAATCAGCCTGCAGTCACTCCTTAATATTCACCTACCATGTTGTTCATAGTCATCATAGCGTCTAAAGTTTTGATGCGAATGTTGTTTTTGTATTTGAGCCTAATGTCTGTGTCTTGTCAGTAAGTTATGGTCCTAGGGATTGTGCTTGTGTGTGGGAATGTTGACTACATGTCCTTACTACAGGGACCAAAGTAGTCTGCATCACATTAATGAACACCGCAGGAGAACCACCAGTGAGACGACCACGAGCAGTGTCGGGAGCTGCTCCACCATTCCCCCGGTCAGTATCTAGATATGACACGCGCCTCCTTTAAACTGGGAATGCTCTGTAAACCCCACTGAGTGGACTGTCTGCTATTTGCATCCATTCAACAGAAAGGTGTTTTTTTTTTTTTTTTTTTTGGCGCCACCTTGTGGCACTTTCAGAGAATTTGGTAATTCTTCCATTCATTGATCATTTATACCCAGTGTTACCGTTAAATTTTTTAGGGTGCTTTGACCTGGTAGCATACATGCTTATGTGTTGAATTGTTGCATTGGAACAGAACGGATGGTGATAGAATGACTGGCCGAACTCCTGTCATGCGCTTTTGCAGGAGGTGGTGAAGCAGAAAGTGAAGCGGCAGCTCAGCCAGCAGCAGAAGGCGGCCCAGCGGCGGCGCCTGCAGAAGGGCGAGGCCAACCTGGTTACCAAGGAGAGGCGCGAGAACATGCAGAACATCAAGTGGAGCGTGGAGGCTGCCTCTTTTTGGGGCTAGTGAAGTTGCCCAGGGTGTGAGCAGAGGATTTCAGCGTGACTCTGGGGGTGGGGCATCGTTTATCTGTACAGAAATAAACATTGTTATTTGTGAAGAGGAGAATGTGTTATGTGTCTGCTGTCTTTTTCACTTCTGCTAGACTTAAGCTTTTTCTTTTTCACTTTTCCTGAAGTATTCGTACAGCTTCCTGTATGAACCTCAGTGTGTATTTGGCTGGCAAGTGAACCCTTCGGAGTATAAACACTTCAGCGGAAGTACTGTGTGTTAAAGGCTTGGAGTTGTTCCCTAGAGGGATCTTTGGAATCGCTGCTCATCTTTGACATTAGGTCGTGTCCCTCATTCGCATTCGTCATTAAAGGCCGTCATTAAAGGGTTTGTGAATATATTGGACCTGTACCTACAGCAGATGATTAACCAGTCAAAAAAATGTAAAAAAAAACGAGCTAAACATCCCACTCTAAGCATACAAATATGGTGTCCTTTCATACAAATGTATATAGGCAGTCCCCCCCTACGAATGTCTGACTTTCAGACAACTTGTGCTTACAAACAGATTGCTATGAAACCTACCATATCTAAAACTCGTGTTTAATAAAGAAGGCACATACTACTTTGTGATAATCATAGAAACACTGCCCAGCTTCAGTGATTTGTCGTCGGCTTCGACAGTGATTGTTGTGGCCTAAAAAGCAATGCAGTGATGCTCCAGCGAAGCTATGGGGGAGGTGAATTCCACTGAGTGCTCCTGTACCTTCACCTTGGACTTCATCTTGGCAGCATGTGAACCCCTGACAGTTCAATGTAAGCCGCAGGTGCTTCCAGCAGGCCAGAGGTCATCTAAACACTCAACTGTGTCCTGACGGTTAATAAGAACATTCTGGAAGGTGGTTGCTGAGGAGTAAATGTGGGGTGAAGGTTAACCCAGACACCCCATGTCAATTTGTAATTAACTGCTGCTGAAGCAAAATACAAAATCAAACTCCTTCCAGCTATGCGTACGGATTGCATTGTGGCCTTTCAAGGAACAATGACTCAATAGTTAAATACTTTTGATCGCTCTGTCTCATTTGGGGTTGAAGCTGTCATGAAGGCCAACTGTTATGTGGTCATACAAAAGGCAGGGTGGTCTGTGTCTCAGTGGGCTAACCCTGTGATCAGAACATCGCCTCTTGGAGCCCCAGCCTTGGCGGCATAGTTTCATGTCAATGGGTCCATCAGGAATCCCTTAACTCCCAGCTCCTGGGACGCTCTGTACTAGCTAACCCTGTACTGTAAAGCCCAAGCCTGCTGCCACCTGCATATGTGTCTCATGGAGAGTCAGACGGGGGAGTCAAAAAGAAAAATTCCCCATAAGGATTAATAAAATATCAGTATTCTATTTAAACACTGTGAAATTACCAGACCCATTTATAAGGGCTGCTTGTTTCCATTTTCCAGCATCATCGCTGCAAGACACTGTTATTTGGTGCAGTTTGTCTTGATCCATTCACTTCTGCAGGTGGATGCTATGAAAGATACGCTTGAAAACAAAGCACTATTGTGTCGAAAATGGCTGGGATCCTCTGTGAAGCGGGTAGTCAGTGAGCGTGCACCGTGTGCAGCTCTTTGGGGAGGGGGGCCACACCGCCCTCTCGCTCTTTCACACCGCCCTCTCGCGATTCTTTGACGGGGCCCTTCCACTTAGGCCTCTCTTCATGAGCAGAACAGCCTGACAATAGGTCGCTTTTGTTAGAAGCGCTGACTGGCGGACTTCTGTAACGGAGATTAGGGGATATGCAAGAATATTTGGTTTGAGAAATAAGACCAAGGAGACAAAGGATGAAAGAATTAGCCATCGGTTATAGAGCATGGATGTGCAGCAGATTTTCACTGTTTGTTGGGAAGAGAAATTCTGAATATGACACGCTTTGCCAGCTTAAAAAAATAACAAATAAATAAACAAATAAGTACAGATTCTGAAATAGTCAATGTACCTGCATTTTGATTCTGTTCCTGCATGAAGCCTCGTAATCATGTTTTTTTATATCCTGCATCACAGAGACAGGGAATAACCCAATTTATTAACAAAGGCCATTCAGAGCTGCTCAGTGCACAAAAGCTGCAAACTGGTTTGGAGTGGTTTTCAGAGTGTCTGCCGTGTGAGCTTGCCACGGAAAAACTGGAATCGGTTCTAATGAGGTCCTTTACGATGGATTTCGGTCAACAGGTTTTGAGCACCATGGCCAAGCTATGGACAGTTATTGGCAGATGTATGAAAGTGAATCAGTTTTCATAACAAAGCTGGGTCTACTTTTGTATGACAACTTCCGTCACTGTAGCTCAATGAATATTAGTCCCTGGGGAGAAAACAGCTAAAGAACTCATACCGCTTTTGTGCTCCAAGGTAACATTCGCACATATTTCCAGAGCCTGGAATCATGTTTAATTTCACGTCAAATAGTTTAGGATGGTCATCAAACTCTTTACAAGAAAGCATAATCCCAACGGACTGGTACATTCTGCTTTGTTGAAAGCAAACTCCCACAATTTAAAACTTAAACCCCATCCTCTCCAGCAGTGGGAGGCTATTCCGCAATAAAAGCTTTCTTTCACAGTCATACCTAATTTTGAAATTTAGTCCAGGAACAAAAATAAAGAAAAGTCAGCGGCCGGCATCCCGTGGATTGCCTGAGTGGCTCCCTAATAATCTGTTATCATGTTACGTGATGACATGCGGCACGATGGTGAATTTCGCTGTAACGAGACCGATTTGGCAGCTGCTGTGTCTGTCCAGTCCTGAATAGAGAGGGAGTGGGGGTCTAGGTGGGTCGGGGGGTTGTGGGGGGGGGGGGGGGGCGGCAGCTGCATTCCTGTGCTGGTCTTTGGTGGGCTGGTTTAGGTAGCCAGTGGGTGTGCTTAATAGGATTGGGGGAAGAGAGAGAGGAGCCGAGCCTCACAACTAATTAGTTCAGTGCTTGACAAAGGTGGAACGGCCGCACCGGACCCCTGGCGGTGCCTCCACAAGCCTCTGTTCAGCTGATTGGCAGGCGGGGAGGGGGAAGGAAAAGTAGAACAAGAAGAAGAAAGGGAATAAGGGAAGCTTGCTGGTGTGTGCCAGCTCTCCGGCCAGGCGGGAGATCTGAGGCAGAGTGGCCCGGCACTTCTGGAGATGAGGACCGGTACTGGATGATCCCGAATCAGGTCCCGCAGGTGCTGCTATGGACCACTTCTGGGCCTCCCTGGCAGAGGCCGTGACCCGACTAGCACCCCACACCGACACCGGAGGCTCCTTCAAGGACTGTGAGTAGCCTGAGGCGTTACCCAGCCCCTGAAAGAAAGCTGGATGTGCTGTGCTGTGTCAGGCTGCAGCTACATGTGAAGTTGTCAGAAGGGCATTACGGGTGTGACACGTGGCTCGGGAATGGTCATAACGATGTTGACTGCGCGGGAGAGTCTGTACAATTAGTATTTCTGGCTTATATAGTATCTGTGTGGCTTTCTTCTTTTGTATTTATGCTCATTTTACACCACATGCCACTGAGCTGTTTTATATTTTCTGAAAAACGCCATGTCTGTCCTCCTGCATTTCTCCATAAGGTAGCAGAATAAATAAAGCAGAATATGTGAAATTTGCCATAGTGATGGAAATGAGGTTCCTGCATATAAACACGGCCTTTGTCGGCTGCCTATTCTTTAAACTACAAACGAGAGCAAAGCTTATCCCTAAAGTTTGTACTGGAATTTCACACAGTGTGGCGTGAGGCTTTACGCAGTGAGAAACAGCACGGGAACTGAGGTTTAGTCATGTTCTCTTTTTCCACTGCGGTATAGATAAGATTAACCCCTTTTTTTGAGTTTTACCAGCTGTAGTATCTACCAGTATAGAAAAAGAAACTTTTGTTCCCAGTGATGGGGAGACTCCAGTAGAAATCTCCTTTGCCCCTCCCACAGTACACTTGTTCAGTGGTATGGAGGGGACTGTATCATGTATACACTTGGGCCTGGATGCATGGACTCCGTAAATGTTAGCTTGCAGAACAACCCTTGAAACTGTACCCATACCTCAGTTTCCCTGTGTTTATGAAGAGTGATCTGGTCAGCCATCCACCACAAGCTGAACCTGTTCTTCTGTCTTGTAAAAGGCGGGGGATTTGCCTTCAGTTGAATATGGCATTGCTGAATGGAATGGGAAAGGCACAGCAGTTATGGAGTTTTACAGCAGTTCGGTTTTCTCCTGAAGAGTTCAACGATTCTGGGGGGAAAAAGCACAATGCAGTTCAAAGCAATAGCTTTTAAGACACAGTGATATGACCACGGAGAAGAAGACAACTTTAACAGTTCATGGAAACTGTTCCAGATCTATCTATCTCTCTCTATCTATCTATCTGTCTGTCTATCTATCTATCTATCTATCTACAGGTATCTATCTATCTATCTTTCTATTTGTCTGTCTGTCTGTGTCTAATCTGAAGGGCTGTATTGCTCTTTAGTTGGCTTGAGGCCAATGTTAATACGCTCTACGGGCTTATTTTCTCCATTCATGTGGTTCTGTCTCTGTTTGTCGGTGTCTGGTCCCAGTTATAGATCCAATATGCAGGTTTGATATTTATAATGTGTGATGTGTGTGTCATACAGTATTACGTGATGGTAGTAGTACTGGCTGTTTCGTGGTATACAGCATAGAAAAGCAATATTTGTACTATCAGACTGGACACCAAGAAAGTCTCAGTCAACTTTCAAAAGGAAAGCAAGTTATCTTTATACAACTTGGCATAAAACAATATCCAGCAGAAGACTTGTCTTTACATGTCAAGTAAAGTTAAATGAAAGTATTAAAACAGACCAAACTGTACTATTGATTCCATCAGTTTTTCAAATATTATGGTTTTGCAAAATGGAATTTGGACAAAATAGCTTTTTTGTTTTCTTTGAACTGTTCTAAAAGGGGTAAATATGCCTCCTCTCTGTTGTAATTTAAGAGAACTGAGAGGATGTAGTAACAAATCATAATTTTTGTATTATTTCTAAACAAATGCATACGCATATAAACCACATCATACTACTTCAGGGCCATCTGAGCAAAATTCACCATCCAGCTGTAGCAAGCAGCGTCCTACCTGCTCTATGCAATGAAATGAACAGCATAGCATGTTGTCCAACTGGGACAGTATTGTGAACAAACGTCCAGTGCCAGATACTTCGCACTATTAACCCTACACTGCAGGTCCAAAGCATTTGATAAACTTGTTTGGTTAATAACTTGTGCAGTGCCGCCCTTGATCACTGATCCGTCAGCAGTGAAATAAACATGCAGCTTGTATATTTGCAGTGAATGTGGTGGCTATGCTGCATCGCTTCTGGGAGGAGAAACAAGTGCAGGATGGTGTGACACAAACAGACAGCCTAGTGGTGTATGAGTCAGCACCCTTCCCTGGCCCCCCTTACGTCTGCTACGTGACCCTCCCGGGAGGCAGCTGCTTCGGCAATCTCCAGGTACATCTGACCCCTGTCATCTTCCTACGCCATTTATCTGCCAACTACACCCTTCAGGACCAAGCGTTTTTGTCTTAAACAAGAACTACGATGAGCATTGTTATAACAACATGTTTTTACTGCAGAGTGCGGGGAGACTGCTGTCTGACTTTCATTACATTGCTACTGACCGATACGTTACATCTAGGCGCTCAAGTGCTTTTGGACAAATGTGGACTGACTGCCATATAAACGATTATCAGTTGTGTGAAGGTGAATAAAGTGCGGGAGATGTGGTGATTTAGTGAGCGGCATTTTGGGTACACAGGGCTGGTGCATCACTCTGCATTCTTTCTGCCGTCTAAAAACATGTGGATGAGAGGATGAAATTTTCTAAATTAAACATAGGGTGTGATTGTGCCCTGCGATGGGCTAGAATTCTGTCCAGCGATTGTCCTACCTCGTACCCTGAGTTTTCTGTGCTGCGTAAGAGGCTATGGAAAATGCATGAATGGATAAAGTATATACAGATTCTGAAGTTAATGAATGGGATTGTAGGAGGAGTTACAGTGCTGAATGAGTCTCTGATGCTAGGAAAACCTGAACTGTTTCCCAAAACATTCAGATGTATAAAACTGACATCTGGTTGAGTGTTATTATCATATTTAAGAGAAGGGATGCAAAATTATGGGAATTTCCCCACTATTTCCCATCTATTCCATTTAATTCACCTGGAAAGTTTCCAATTTGGAATATTTCCAAAATTCCCCAGCTTAACTTCCCATGGGATGGAAAGTTTCTGGAAAATTTTCCACCCGTTTACAAACCTTAAGAGTAATTATTAAAAAAAAATCACTATTTTCTGTTTAGAATGAGCATCGATGAACACCAAATCCTTTATGCCTTCATAAACAGTCACGATGATGTGTTCCTTTGCTTTGTTTTGCATGAATGTTCATGTGACAGATCCCTGCTAGGGTGCAGATCTGAAAATAAACACACACCAAAGTTTCGGGGTGGTCTTGACCTGATCAAGCACATCCAGCTGACCAGCTCTGTTCCCGCAGAGGATGGATGTAGATGAGGCCTTGCTCACCGAGTCAAGGAATAGCAGAGTGTGAAGGTGCCCCGAATGTCACAGGTGGCTTCTATTAGCCGATTATTTTGGGCCCAAATAGCCAGTGAACAGATGGAATGATTTAGAAAGTAACCAGAATGAGATCTGGAAAGCTGTCCTGATCTTATTTTCAAATCGTCTTATAGCTATTACAAAATAATGTTTCTTTTGTGGTTGAATAGTTAACTTTACATTAAAATCAAGGTTTTCTCTTTAAAAACTGCTAAACATAATAATCTCATAAGCAATGGAAATTCAAAAGTAGGCATTTATCCCCCAATTCTTAATTCTTCCATCCTTGTCTGATATTGATATGATTGGGGTGCATGAGCTTATTTCATGCTGTTGCACATATAAGAAGTTCCTGATCCTCTGAGGTTAAGACACATTAAGACCGCAGTGCTGTTACTGTATGAATGAAAGTCTGTTTGAATGTCACAGTCTTAAATTTCAGATTTTTACACCTTTATTTAGTCATAAATGGGGTTTCCTCTCTTTTTTTATACCTGATTACGGAAGTAAATTTTCTGCTGGACAAAATGCATTTTTCATTAACCTCAGGAAATTCCAATCTTTGATAGTGTGTACAATGCGTCCATAAATATGTTAATCTGAAGGATTTACTGGTTTGTGATAGTTTGGGTTTCTTTTGGCTTTTGCACCTGTGTGCATTCTCCTTTTGGTCATGCTTGATCTCCCGAGCGCATCTTGGCGTTCCTCTGAAATGATTCCTTGCTTTATATTTTACCTCAGAGATCAGGGAGCAGTACCCTTCGGCCTTTGCCATGTTTCTCTTTTTTGTTCCCCATTGTCCCTCTGGAATCTCTCTGGCTTTCAGTGGGATCACTCAGGCCTGAACAAACGCCTTTTCACTATCATTGCAAAGCAAAACCCTGATCTCAGACTGGTTAAGTTCAGAGCTGGAACTCTTTTAAGAAGCGTGCTTGGAATCAGTCTGGATTTGGGATCCCAGGAAGATTTGTGTCCCATGCTTAGTTTTAATGCTTTTGTAGTATTTTTGTGTTTCATTTGGCTTGATTTTCATACGGTTCAAAGCTGTTGAATATGTACATAATGCATACGTGATAAAGTCCTAAAATGATTTCTGATAAAATTGTTTTAACAAGTTCATTTCCACATTTGCCAAATTCTGCTTAGAATTTTTTTAAAGTATATTGGCAGAAACACAAGCTGATGATCTTCTGGTTGCACATTTCCGGTGAACATTTCTGTGATCTCTGAAGCCTCCTTCTGCTCCTCCTCTCCAAATGAAGCCATTAAGGCTGTGCTTCCCAATCCGGTCCCCGGGGACCCTCAGACGGTCCACGTTTTTCCAAAGATGTGGACCGTCTGCTAGAGGGCTTAGAGGGATCAAAAACATGGACCGACTGTGGGTCACCAAGGACCGGATTGGGAAGCACTGCATTAAGGTACGGCTTGCAGTGTAATTCAGAGTGTTAGGCAACACTGGTTATAGTGACAGTATGTATCCTGTTTCCCTCCCGTCACATTAAGGCTCATCTGGGCTAAGCTAAGGCTAAGGGTTATCAACTGGCTCTGGTTTTAAGCAGAGCGTGTCTCCCCCCACCACCACCACCACCCCCACAGTGCTGCTACACGAAGGCGGAGGCCAGGAGGGACGCGGCCCGCATCGCCCTGATGAACTCCGTCTTCAACGAGTTGCCCTCGCGTCGCATCACCCCGGAGTTCATCTCGCGGAGCCTGGAGGAGGCCGTGGCTGGGGCCGGAGTGAGTGTCGGCCCACCGGACGCGGTGGCCTGTTCCCTGGCTGGGTCTGCCGGAGACCAACGTGCCATGGCTCACCGCCTGTCAGACTCTGAGAGAAGGCTCTTCATTATAACCCCCCACCCACAAATTTCATTATAATAAAAATTAGTTTGGACACATGAACAGTGCAGGCTAACCCCCATATCAGGATCATTTCCTTCATGTTACTCCCCCATTTTATACCAGACAGCTCAGTCAGCTGTGTTTCTCTGACAACCTCTGGGCGGCATGGCAGCACTCCAAAGGACAGTGTCTCGGTGTGAATAATGGGGGCCACCCAGAAAACGTCCTCAGGTGCCGGCCATGCGGGGCACGAGGCAGAGCCGTCCAGCTCAACCACAGCTGGTCGTCCTCTTTTGTTTTCTTTACTCGGCACTGACGGCAGGAAGATAATTAGCGGGGCCGGAAGGAAGAGGGGAGGGGTCACTTTCCTCATTAAGGCCTGTGTTTGCCGATGTGAGACGGATGGTATTTTCGCGTGGGTGGTCCCGCCCCCGCCCCCCCACCTCATCTCTGAGTCCTGCTGTTTGTTCTCTCTTCCTGGCACCTGATGGATGACCGAAGCTCGAGTTACACAGGAGAGCACGCTGCTCTCTGCCGACCCACGTCAGCTGCTCTATTTCCAGGATTAACTCCTAATTACAGTGATGCCACACAGAGAATTTCAGCCACTATTTACTTAATAACAGTGAACTGTCACATGCCGATAGAAATAGGTGGTATTATCTGTGCAGGAGAAGATCCGCCTGGTCTAAACATGTTATGTTTTCAATATGCTTCCTTTTTGTTGACTCCTCAGGGTGAAATTGGCGAAGCTTCAGATCCAAGCACTAGTTTAGGGGCCTATTGCCTAATGCTGGAGGCTAACATGGGCAAAACCTTGCTAGAGTTTCAGGTAAGGACCTCGCTGACTGTCAAGATACAGAAAGGAAGAAGCATACAGTATATGTGGGATCACAGCATGTAACAGCACATCATGTAATAATGCTGCATTGTGTGATGAAAATTTGTTACGTTTTGTTGTTATTACATAATGCGGCCTAATTACATAATGCATCGTAACACGACATTTTTGCGTTATTCATGAATCATCTCTTTGAAGTTAAAATCAGCTTTAAATAACCCTTAATCCAATCAAGGCAGAGAAGCACAGGATGTAAAGCAGAGTTACACTATGGCCATCAGTTCCCCCTAAACTGTTAGATATTATTCTCTTCTGGCCACCGCATGTTCCACTGATATTCTCTACAATCCTCACAGTTCTTGCTTGACAAGACATTTCTTTGTGATAAGTGAGGTTTCCCATTGCTAGCTTGGTGTATATATATAAGTTGTGTATTTTAATGACTTTCAGCGTTCCCTTTAAATATCGTTTTACATTTTGGTATTGCTAGGTATAGAACAAAGAACAGTTTTGTATCATGAAGCACTGATTTATTTTAAAGTACTGGTGTTGAAATATTAGATAAATGATTCACAGAACAGTTCAGTGCTTAGTGTCATGAGATACCGCACCATGCTAAACATTTTTTGAAGTCCGAAACAAATAATAGACAGAAAACTCTTTTGCCTCCATTTAAACTAAAATGTTCATCTACAATGTCCAAAACAAACACAGCTGATTCCAAAGTCAGTCCATTCAGCATGTCATTCTGGGGGCAAATAAATCTCTCAGTCCATCAGCACTCTCACTGCCGTCAAGTGGACCAACCACTAGGAGTAATACAATGGCCGACTACATCTCCGATTATTAACATATCTTGAAAAGGAGAAAATAACATTTTTGTAGGAACTATACGCCACATCAAATTGATTGCCCCCCCCCCCCAATAATAATTTCAGCATCCCCTCAGCCTTGAGGATTACTTTAATGTCATATGCTCTTACTTATCAGTGTGAGGGGCTGGGATTTCTGACACCGTATCCACACCGTAATGTGAAAACAAAACCTAACATTGACACCTTCAGTCACATTTCACTAATAACGCCGCATAAAACCCTATCCCCTCCACCTACACTGGTTTTGTTTTTAAACAGCAGTGAGTTAATGAATAAAAGATTGGAAAATATACATTTCGGGCACTATAAAAATTCAACTAAACTTCCCAATAAAGCCAAAAAATATTTTTTTTACTAATTTGATTTTAGAAATAAAGAAAAATAACACAATTTCATTTTAGGCTTAAATTAGGAAATTGCATTTACATGGAATATAACTTTCTGTATGTGTGACCCTGTTTCTGCCCCCTGCTCTTGGTGGACGGTAAGGAGATAATGACCGTATTTCAGCTGCTGTACTGGAACGGGACCCTGAAGGCTCTCCGAGAGAGGAGATGTTCCCGCCAGGTAGAGGAGCCCCTCTGAAATATCACTGGCACCTCGTCACCGATGTTACATTTCACCCTTGTTTTCTCTATCTAGACACTACCTCTTATTCAAAAATTCTTCACTATTTCTAAGATAAACTGCACCACGCTCATCAAGCTGTTAGACAAAACATAGTCTCTACTAAGAGAAATATTAGTACTGTGTATCAGAAAAAAGTTTCAAATACTCAGTGTTGGCAGCAAAGAAGGTGGTGCCTCTTTTGAAGAATTAAGAATTCAAGAATCCAGAATTAAGTAAGAATTACGTGCCATATAATGAAAGAGAAACACCTGTTTATGTCTCTGTTATAAGAAACATTGAAGCTGATTTGATATAGCAGCAGGCAGTGATTCTGTATATGAACATGATCATGTGTTTCTTAATTTCTGGGACTGATGTTGTATTATAGAGTCAGACACTAGTCTGATATTACTGTAAATAAGCAGTAAGTATCCAGACAAAAAATTAACTACTTTACATGAGGTACTTACTGAAGAACTGTATGGTGCCATGTTGTTGGTCCATCGGGCAACCTCACCCTGTTCCCCTCATCGCAGGAGGTGATTACCCACTTCTCCCAACGGCGCCTGGATGAGCGTATGCGCAGTCACATGGTGCTGGACTGGCTGCTCCGGGAGCAGAAGAACCCTGGGCTGCTCTCTGCCGAGCTGAACCGGGCCCAAAGAGAACTGGGCTCGGCCCGGCGGGCCGGACAGGAGCTGCGTTTTCACAAGGAGAAGACGGAGATCCTAGGGCTCGCCCTGGAACAGGCCTGCGGAGCTGTGGGACCATCAGGAAGGGAGCTCCAGTGGACCCACACCGCCCCCGGCCAGGCTGATGGCCCAGGAGAAGAGCAGAGCATGGAAAGGGATCAGTGCGCTGAGGATTTAAATATATATGTACAAAGACAGGTGTCATGTGACTACCCACAGAAGGGGCCATCCACTTTGTGAACACAGCCAGTTCGTACTTCCTGAACCTTTAAGGCCTGGAATAAGGTGGACATGGCAGAAGAATTTTTCTAAACAATCTTTGCTTGCTACAGGGCCTCTCCAGCATGAAATTACTCTGGTTCAAATAGATGGTGCCTCTCTATGATGTGAACCTCCAGGTATAGATCGGATCTGTCACACTTGATCTATAAACCGAGTCCAGATTCTGTTGTGCGTCTTGCCAGAAGATAATCTCCATTCTCCTCTGTCTTTCTGGAACATGCTTCATCATTCAGACAGAAAACTGCAGCTGACACATTCTGATCATATCCACATGGTTTACCTTCTATGACATTCAGCGGAACTCAAGGGAAAAACGACTTTCATATAATGTAGATGAGCAGAAAGATGATTAAAAAAAATATTAAGAATTTATATCCTGGGTGTTAACACTTAAGTAAATGTGAAGGATTTTTTAATACAAATTAGTAAACTAAGGATTTAATGTGTAAATTCGTTTTTCATTGCATGTTAATACACATAAACATTTCCTTTTGTAGTTATTGATGTCTTAGCTACTTTCATTTAACAGTAATGTGGGCAGTTGGTCCTTATATTGATGTTTATGTCTTATGTCTTTATATTAATGTCTAACCACAGACTTTAGTTTACTCAGAAACACCTTAACCAGTTTTTTTTTATATATAGTTTACTGAGTTACACAAATGATGCAAATTAAAACAACAGATCTTTGAAAGCAGATCTCAGGACTTCCTTAGAATCAGGACATGAGAGAATACTTCACAAATGGACATGTTTCACGGAGTATCACTTTGGGACCAGGCTTGGAGCCTAGCTGCTTATATAAGAATAATTGCACTGATTTTGATCAATTATTTATTTTCTTAAGTGAAAAACAGCTGATCCTATTTTGGGATCTGGGCTCCCATTTTAACCCAACCTCATCCTGACACACGTAGAAGTTCCAAAACACCTTTACATTTTATTATTATTATTTTCGAAACACTATTCATTCAAGTTATTGGCATAATAAAACGGCTACCACAGTTTACCGAAACAAGTGATGCAACCACCATTTCATACACAGTTAGTTTTATCTGCCCTTAAAATTCAAAGGCTTAGCGAAGACCATCCATCCGTTCATTTGGCCAGGACAAGGTTGTGTGAGCATGGAGCCTTTCCCAGGTGCATGTGGCAGGGGACACTGAGGACGGGGTGCCAGTCCATGACAGGGCACACAGTCACTCACTTTGGGAAATCTAGAGACATCAGTTTGACTAACCGCATGCTTTTAGACTGTGGGAAGAAGCCTTAGTGAACAGAAAACTTAAGGAGAGCATGCAAATGTCAGGTTGCGTGTTATAGCTGTCGTCTTTTAAATGTTTACTTACTACAGGGAATTTCTGCACCACAACTGAGCATTGATCACCCCCCAGCATAAAAAAAAAAAAAAAAAAAAAATTTTCTAAGTAAAATATTTTTCTGCCAAGCAACAGTAAATTCAGGTTTAAGGATTAATACTCAGATTAAACGCTCTGTTCTTTAAACGTGTTACTGTTATTATGTTACTTTATAGTTTATTGCCTCCCTTTTTGGCACAGATTGGTGGTTTGGCTCATCTAGGATTTTCATGCAGGAAAATATTCTGTGATCTGTGATTTAAAATTGCCTGGCAGAAAACTGAGGCCAGCTTTTTTCCTGATGGCATTTCCATGTTTGTGGAACCTCACGGAAATGCAGGCCCCCGCAAATAAGGGTTTCCACATGCTCTGTCAGATTAAATAAATTGTCTGATGTCCTGTGGGCGTGGCAACCACTCTACACACAGGCCAGAGTTCAAAACGTAACACGTGTAACTGTTCACGCCTTTGGTTTACGATGCACGGCTAGATGTTCTGTGTCACTGTTCATTTTTAATGACATTATTTTGTAAGAGCATTTCAAGCTTCTGAAGCTGCCAAAGGGCTACATCTCCCCCTCCATCTTTCATAATCACCTCACCACCAAGGGGACCTCACAGAGCAGCCACTGAGTGTAATACATGGGTACAGTTATGTTACAGATGCTTATAATATGAAGAGAATAAGGGTTGTGATCCTAAAGATTAGATCTCTCATATGTGTAATTAGCTCATTTGTTGTGGGAGGGGGGGGGGATCTCCTGCTCAGCGTTTTCATGTCAAAATGTCTTCAAAACCAGTGCTTTTTGTTATGACATCCTCGATTAGTCACACCAGGCTGCTGACAGAATGGAAAAAGCCCAGCAGATGTGTGCATTCTCCCAAACCAACCTCTAATTTTTATTATAAGCTTGAATTCAACAACATAAGATCACAAAAACAAAGGAAGGAAAAAGACATGGATTTTATTAGTTCGATCAGTCACAGTTCATACTTCTCTTCTTGAAGAGCTTCGATACGGTCTTAAAAACTGTATCCGTCTACCATTTGTTAAGGTTCCTTATTTCCTCCTGTTCTGACTGCTTTATATTTATTACTTAGTGGATGTGTTTGTAGAGATTGATATACAAATGAGGCAAATAGCACATTATAAACATACAGCCGTCAAGGAGTCATTAGTAGCATAAAGGGCTACAGCTGGGCTAAGCTTCTAATGAATGTCCAGGTACACGTGTGAACAGGTCTGAAACAAAAGCATCTTCCAAACAGGGTAAGAATTTAATAAGACAGCTACTTTAATCAGCAGGCAAAGCATCGCCTTAAGATTATTCAGGGAACATGGAGTGGTGTAGGCTAGTAGAGGAATTCCTGGAACTGATGGGTTTTCAAGAGCTCCTTCAAAGTGGAGAGAGCATACCAACAGAGGTAAACCTGGCCCCTTATGGTCTATCCAGGCCTTTATTATTAAATAACAAATCATACATAACTTATTTAGAAAACAATAACTTGCCTAGAACACGAATATTTATTAGATTATTACATTTGCCATTATGATAAATGTTCATTTCTCTGTATAATTGTGCAATTATACATGATTAAACATAATTATCTAATTGCGACAAACAGAAATGTTTTTCTGGGTAGGTTCTTCTTTCAAACTGTGACCAGCTATTGCTTCAGTCTGATGCTGCAAATATTTTTGCTGAGCATTTTGAGATCTAGGGTACTGAGGGGTCATTTGTACTTTGCATGGTCTCCCAGATGCATGGTTACCATTTCATCCAAGGGGGGGTGTGTATTCGGTCAACGCCATGAAAATGTGACATCTCTGAATCACTGCCTAGAAACATACCAGTCAAAACATGAAAATATTTCAGTATTTTAAGAATTAAAATTGATTAATGTACTTCACTACCATTTCTCTTTAGCTAGCTGAATTTGCTTGTGCACCAAACCACAAATATTGTATTGATGCCCTGTTAAGTATGTTTCATGACATTTGCCAAAGCAATCGAATAAAACTTCATAAAAACAACCAAAAGGCAATAAAAGCATGTACTGTGGGAAACCAAAATGCCATATTGCTGCAATTTATGGACTATATTTTTGAATTATTTTGAAAGCTTGGTTAACTTTTTTGCATGTGGTGGCTAACACAATGATCACATCCATCCATCCATTTTCCAAACCGCTTATCCTACTGGGTCGTGGGGGGTCCAGAGCCTATCCCAGAAGCAATGGGCACGAGGCAGGGAACAACCCAGGACGGGGGGGCCAGCCCATCGCAGGGCACACTCACACACCATTCACTCTCACACACACACCTACGGGCAATTTAGTAACTCCAATTAGCCTCAGCATGTTTTTGGACCGTGGGGGGAAACCGGAGTACCCGGAGGAAACCCCATGACGACATGGGGAGAACATGCAAACTCCACACACATGTGACCCAGGCGGAGACTCGAACCCGGGTCCCAGAGGTGTGAGGCAACAGTGCTAACCACTGCACCACCGGTTTCCGCATTTTCATTTTCACTGACTGATCATTTTTCTTTAGCAAACTGATATTTATTAATTTCAAAGGCACCAGTTTCAGCAGTACAAAGTTATACATTACAGTATGTAACATTCACTAGCGAGACAAAGCACTCGCATATACATGTAATTTCTTCAGATCTCAAGACACAGTCCTACACCAGACAAAAAAGTTGCACGGTACTGTGTAACACAAGAACAGCAGAATGGCAAGAAAATCGTGAACTATGGGAACGTAAACACAACAATGCTGTATCACTGCAGTTTATGGGATATATTTTTAAATAATTTTGAAAGCTTAGTTTTCCATGTGGTGACTTAAACGATATGTAGTTTTGGGTGTAAAAATGATTACAATGAGAAAATACATAATCTATTTTGAACAACAAGAGAAAAGCAACTGAAAATTGTGTCAAACGATGACAGTTGTACAAAACCATTTGCATATATAAGCTAAAATATTTGGAAATGTGTGTGACGCAATGAGAAACGACGTTCTGCTGTGCAGAACTGACATTATGGTGCGGGGATTACACTCGATGTTTTGTACGCCTAAATTTTAACTGTCATTTGAGAAATGCTGCGAGGCAATAGAGAAAACCTATAAAACAATTTGGAAATTTGCGTGAAACAATGAGAAATGTTCTGCTGTGCGCCAATGACTTTACGGTGTGGGGATCACGCTCGTTTGAAATGTTAATTGGTATTAGAGAAATGTGATAAAGCGATCTGCTGGGATGCCATCATAGCAACATCCATTGTGGCGAGTAAAGAAACGTGATTGCGTGGCTGGTGACAAACAGTTTCTAATTTTACCATTCAGTAAAACCTTTTTTGGTTTTATTTTGGTTTTCGAACTATTTCCTATACCTCAGCATTGAAGGAATCTTTCTGGCAACTGAATTAGCATTTTTGCACGTGGTAACTTATACCATACACACTCTGCAGAGTCAAACTAAACAAATGAGAAGTGTGTAATTAACTTTGGCAACATGACTAATACAACTGATTTTGGACTAACTGAAAGTGAGTATACCTAATCCTATAAGAGCCAAAACTAAATTATTTGTGAATGAATGAAGTAAAACAATGAGAAATGATATATTGTTGTGAGAAACTGACATAAATGTGTGCTGGCTTACATGTGTGGATATGAGAAGCACCATTTTCAGTTGAGAATGTGTCCAAACCAACCGAGAAAAACTGTAATATATAGTGCAGTTTAACATTTACTTTTTTATGCCATGTTAATGCTATAATAGTAATTGGGGTTGTCTGGGCAAGAGTCCAGGGCTGGAATTTTATTCTCAAAGCATATACTAATAATTATTAACAATCGGATAACAAATATGTTCAGGTACACCGTTCACAGACCATCACAGAATTGCATTCTGGTTGTCTGGACGACAAGTGCATTTGCGACATTGGAGTTTTCAATTTCTCGCTCAGACTAGTTGATATAGCCACCAGAGGGCGATAGAGGCTACCACACAAAATCTTGCTACAAACAACAAAGGAAACCGTGCCCGACGGAAAAATGATATTAATAATAATAATAATAATAATAATAATAATAATAATGGTGTTGTGTTTTAACTTTAGAATTCATGCGATGCACAGACCATAGTTTGTCTATATTATCACCAACTACTCTTCATGTCCAAACACACTTATTAAAATTCCGGTTGAATTAAAAGTGTATTTTGGGCAAGTTTTAATAATAATAATAATAATAATAATAATAAAAATAATAATAATAATTATTATTATTATTGTTATTATTATTATTGATAATAATAATGATAACAATAATAACAATAACAATAATAATAGTAGTGGTAGTAGCAGTAGTATTAATAGTAATAGTAGTGTCTACACATCAGTACACTTACGCCATACTTTGGTATTTATATTTTTGCCGTCCGTATTGCTTTATGTCAGTAGGTTTCTCCTGCGACATTTAGTTACTGTGGCTTTAAGAGATGCATCGGCGTTGAATGCAGATACCTGCACACATCAGCGTCCGACCAAGGAAATGGATTTCATGGAAAACTGCAGCAAGTCCTTTGGCTGAAGGTAAATATTTTAACATTATAAATCAGCGGGCAAGGGCTGAATGGGATGAGCACGTTGGTGTACCTAGCTTTCGAGCTTTTACGACTGTTTTGTAATTGCTAACCGGCAGTACCAAGTCACATTGCTAATTCAAACCTTATTGGACAAAGTCACATATCCCTAATGTAAAGACGAATGTGTGCTTTAACGTTATTCATTTAACCTGCAGTTCATTTATTTATGTTCATTTTGGTGGAAAATGCATTTAAAATGCAATATTTTTCATGTAGCCTCTGTTTTACCGTGCACGCTCCTATTGGGATCTTTATTACGCTAATGATTTTCTCCACATCCTGTAGTAAGTGTTCTTTAATGTGAATTTTATCAGTAAAGCCCATAATAATTTTTTTTCATATCAAACCGGGCGGCTTGTGCTCACAGTGGAATATATCTGCGGCGCTTCTGAAGTGCAGAGCACCTCACATTAAGGTAAAGCAAAACATTTTAAAAGAACACAAAACATTAATCAGATTGAATGATTTATTATTTTTTATTTACTGTCTTTTAATTATTTTAAATAACTTAATCTCTAATAATAATGACGATAAAGGAAAGTGAGCACATAATCATATTTATTATTATTATTGCATTTAAATTCATTATGCTTGCACTTCATTGCCACCATATATATTTCAATTGTGTGAATCCCTGTCTTATTTCCCTTCAGGCTGGCAGCAGCGGTTTCAAACCCTGAACGCAGAGGCAGCTTGCATGACGTTCTTCGTCTCATTAGTCAGCGTCTCCCTAATATAGTCAATGGGCATTATGCCTCCATCACCTCTACCATGGCCTTTAGTAAACACAAATAACAAAAATATTATTTTAACACCCATCCATCCATCCATACATCCATCCATCCATCCAAAAGCTTATCCTGCCCTATGTGGCAGGGGATCCCGAAGCCCAGGATGAACAAGGCACAGAGCAGAGGTGCACCCAAGGTGGGATGCCATAGTTATTCAGCTTTTGCAATTTAAAGGTGTCAGTTTACATAACTGCATGTCCTTGGACTATGGGACGGCAACAGAGCAGATACATCTAAAAAAAATTAAGCATAGGCCTAAATATAACATTGAGTTCTTAAAGTATTAGTAATTTTTCCAGAAGAACACATTTTGCAACATGAAGTTTACCTAGCACATGCACACAAACAAAATAAGTAAATAAATAGAAAAGAAACATGTCCAGTCCAGAAATTAATTTAAATCGCAATTGAGTGTAAATGACAATATCGAAGAGAAATGAAATTATATGTAGAGATGGATAAGAAATAAATAAACTTGGTTCTCGTGCTTGTCTTTGGTTTTAAATACAACAATATAGCTGCGGGTAGGAGTTAAACATTGATTTTAAAGACATTTTTTAATAAATGTTAATATATAATTCGGCATCTGAACTCTTAAAGAAAGATTATTGGACCATAATACTACTGGCCGGTCACATGGGCAGGTTTACGTGGTTTGACAGCCGCTTGGAGCGTCGCGAGCCCGCAGGCTGTCATTTCTGAAAACACGGAAGTTTCCACCCAGAAAGCTGCGGCCACCGCGCGCAGCGCCTGATCTATGCTGCAGTCATACAAACTGTCACTCCTTGGGTAAATCGTGGCTACAGCTGGGCCAAAGGGATGGCCACCTTACCAGCGGCGGAGAGGAGAGCCTTTGCCCTCAAAATCAACAGGTTATTCTTCCCTTTTCCTCCTAGCTTTTCCCGATTGGCATTTTTATTATTAATTTACGCGGTTCAGCGCTGTCACAGGGAAAGCTGGTAGGGGAATCCGGAGCAGGCTGTAACACGTTGCGAATGTTAAGTTATGGGCTGGCGAGCTGTTTTTCAAGAAAAGTCTGCAAAGTGCGTTTGTTTTATTGTATGGTTTACGTACGTCTGTGCTATGTTGTGTGAAATCCTAGAAGTGTAACTGTTTAGTTTCCTTTTCTATAAATGATTGAAATTATGCAGTTAATGATCATTAGAATGATAAACATGTGACTCAAATATGTTAAATTAATTAGTTCTGACTGAATGCTTTCACGCTGCAAAAGCAGCTGTAGGCTACTTTGTTGAGTTCAACGCAGTTAATTCACAATATCGCTGGCAATAGTAACGTTAACGTTATATCTTGAGATATTTAATAAGAATACAAGTAATGAAAATTTGCATCTGTTTAGAATGTATTTCCAGAATCACATATAAAAAATAAATAGAAAATATGTGATGCAGCCCACGTGTATTTCATGTTAAGAGACATGGACTCTCTAATGTTTGTTAAAGCTGCGTTAAGGTGCCTTTTTTCAAATCTCCTTTGTTATAATTCCCTTTTGTTTAGTGCGCGCTTATAGTTTAGCGTTGCTGACGCTTCGTTCGCCTGTAAGTGCGGCTGAGTGGCGCGACATCAGATGCGTTTTACTGCGCGGCAGATGAGGTGATCATTGTTCCTCCTGCCCAGTGCCCAGGTGGGAAGGAAGTTTGTGCATTGTGTTCCCCATACATTCAACAGGAACAGGGGAAGGAGTCAGATGGGAACGAAAAAAGCAACAGAAATGATTCAGCTGCGCACAGCGAAACTGTGGTGGACAGAAATAACCTGAACTAGCCGTCAGAAGCGGAAATATAGCAGCAGATAAAATATCTTGTTTCTTTTCAATGGAATAAGATAAACAGGTCTAAGCACGTTTAATAAGATGTTTGATCCCCCATTACGATGAGAGTCACTAACAGTGATACGGTTTAGCCAGCATAACAATGGCTGAAATATGAGGAAATTAAAAAGTTCTCTCGATTAAGTTGGTACAGTGGGGATACAAAATCTTGACTGAAGTAGAACAAGTTATAAATATTAATATGCGAGATAGAAGCAATTTCAGGACTTCACAACTTCTTTGGGATCCAAATGAAAATGATTTGAGTGGTTTGAGCAGCATTTTAGAGTTACGTATGAAGTAAAAGTCTGTAGCCAAGCTTCTGCATCCAACGTAAAATGATGTTAATTACTTTGCTAAAGTCATACGTTTGATTGGCTAGTTTCCTGTGAACCGTAACCCTTGGTATCCTAAGCAGCACAGCACATGCAGCTGTGGTCATAGCAGGGACCAGCACGGTGGTCATGGTGACACACAAACCTAACCCCTTCATCCTTCCTCCCCTGCCCCTTCATCCTGGACTGATATCTTTACAGAAAATCAGAGACAAACACAATTTGTAGCGGATGTGGAAGCATGGATATTGGTTTCCAGTGGCCATGCAGTGGGGAAACCTTCTCCTTTTTCCTGAAGCTCCGGCTCGTATGCGGAGGTGCCCACACAGACTGTCACATCTTATGCCGGCTTCCCAGCTTAACTCGACTGCCTTCTGCTTGCAGGAAAGGCAGCAGAAACTGTTAAAGTGTAACTCGCATTGCGACATCCACTTCAGCGGGAGCTTTTCCTTTTTTTTCAGTTCCCCATAGTAAATGACCGTGACACAGCGTGCCTGATGTCAACATTATGCATCCTGCCCCCCCCCCTCCAAAAAAAAAAAGAAAACCCAAAATGTGTCACTTCTAATCCAATTATCACAAGCATAACTGAAGTTCATGGAGGGTGGGGTTACAATTCTTGCCTCATGTTCCTCATACTTCCATACTCACATTTTCTTAACTAGAGATTAGGTTGGACGTCTCAAGCCCTGAAATCTAATAGCTAATGAATATGATTCATAAGTGTGCCATTCTGGAACTGAGGCTTCTTACTTTTTGTTATCACAGCTTTTATTTAATTCTTTTTTTAATGCCCTGGATGATCCCTGGAATAGATGACTTATGTGTTTAATCTTCTCATTTTATGTGGGTGTCAACAAGCAATAAGTAACATGTCTTGCCCAAGACCAGGGTAAACTTACATGATACTGAGAAGATTGTCATGCTTGCAGACCAAGGTCAACCGCAGGATTTAGCAGAAGCATCTTGGCCTGCAGTCTTGGTGAATCTTTACTAGCTCTGCCCATCATTCTAACACTGCTTATGAAGGAAAGTCTCAAAGCCTTTCTCTGGGTTCTCAGTATTCAGTATATAAGTCAAGATGCAGTCGGAGCCACTCAAGGTCTATCCTCCCTCAACCTTACCTGTCAACCAAAAATATTCAGCTCTGCAGCAGTTGTTGAGTGGGCCACAGTGAGACCCATAAGGGAGATAGAGAAGTTGGCAGGTCGTCAAGCACAGGTCTTTGCAATGAACTCATTGAGAACTTTGATATACAGTACTGTGCAAAAGTCTTAGGCAGGCAAAGAAAATGATGTTTAGATTATCCTCGTGTTGGTGTAAAACTATAGTATTATGCCTGTCAAAGTGTGTCAGCTTAGCCATTTCAGAACCTCTGCTAAAATCATCCTAGTATTTGCAGCGACCGTCCAGTGCAGCCATGTATTTTTTGACTTGACCACTAGTGCACCTCATACAGCTAGTCAATCTCTCACTGACTTTTTAATCCAGTATATTTAATTGAGCTGTTGGTGAAATTTAACAAAATCATGGAACGGCTGAGGTGCCCCTGAGGAGAAGTTTGGGGTCTAAAGCGGTGTTCATCTAGCCATCCAGCTAGATATCGTTAACTTTTTAGAAAACAGAAGAAAATATTACTAGTTTTTATTGAGGTACTCTTAATTTGCACATGTTCTAATGTTAAATTGTGTTTTTGTTCTAAGCCAAAATACACTTGCTACCCAGATAAGCAGCTTTAAACATTTCTTTGGACTGCCTAAGACTTTTGCACAGTACTGTATATTTGTACTCTGATGGAGAATCGCTAATAGAATTGGGGACACAGAATTGCTGTATGTGTTTAATGAACTCACAAGTCTGTGAGAAAGTCATTTCATGGCTGAGAGGCTGGGCAGGTGTGTGGAATGCAACTCATCCAAACCACAAACCCATCATATGAGACTGGAAGGCAGTAAGATAGAGTACATCTCATCCTCCATCTCTGGGGGTCACAGTCCACAGCTCACACATGCTGGTTGTGTCGCGGTGCTCAATTAGCAGGGTCATACCTGAGGCATGATTTCACTCAGGGCTGCAGCTGGCGTTGGCGCCGAGCTGTCATGCCGTCGGCCTGAGATCTCCAAAGGAGACCTGACCATCCTTTGCATACTTTCTTCAGCGTGCAAAGCAGTGTGGAAGTGGCTAGTTTCCCGTGCTGAGCAAGCAGGACCGCTGGACGCTGGGAAGCACCAGGAACCACAAGCTCTCACTTAAAACATGAATTATGGCAGCTGATATGGCCCTTAACTCTAGACTGGATGAGCAAGGAATGTAGGCCAACCGTCTGCTTGAAGATACTGCTGTGATGAGCTGAACTCTGCTGCTGTTTTTCATGGATGGATTAGATAGATGCAATACTACAAAGTGTTACAGAGCACATAATAAATATAAATGGTATGTATACCAACAGTTCTTGCTCATCCCATCCCATTATGAAACCACTCATAGTCTTAGTACCGTTAGGATAAACACCTAAAGAAACAGACCCCAAGCAGAAGATACAGTTTTGTAGAAAGGAAAATGTCAAGATCCTTATGTTTGAGTGTATCAGAGTGACGCTGGTGACTAAAACTCTGTAGGTATCGTTCCCATTACATCTACGCATCTTCCTAATATCCATCCATCCATCCATTTTCCAAACCGCTTATCCTACTGGGTCGCGGGGGGTCCGGAGCGTATCCCGGAAGCAATGGGCATGAGGCAGGGAACATCCCAGGATGGAGGGCCAGCCCATCGCAGGGCACACTCACACACCATTCACACACACATGCACACCTACGGGCAATTTAGCAACTCCAGTTAACCTCAGCATGTTTTTGGACTGTGGGGGGAAACTGGAGTACCCGGAGGAAACCCCACAACGACATGGGGAGAACATGCAAACTCCACACACATGTGACCCAGGCGGAGATTCGACTCCAGGTCCCAGAGGTGTGAGGCAACAGTGCTAACCACTGCACTACCACTATCGTAACTTGTTCATTTGCTGATTTGAACAATTCTAAATTTGTGTTTTCACTAGTCATCAGGTGAGGTTTCAGGAAGGAAATGCAGCACACACAGGCTTTTTATGGCCAGGGTGGTCCAGGGTGGCATGCTGTGTCATGGTTCTGTGACACAGTTAATTCACCGTTCACTGTCTTATGCCGAGGGCGTCACTGCGAATCAGCTTGCTCGGCAAAACACGCAGTTCATTTGAACGTGCCTTGGTGTGCACCGTGTCAGTTTGATGTGTATGAGAGATTTCTGGTGGCTGTTCAGCATGTGACCTTCATTTTACTCCTTAGTTTACCTGAAAGGAGTAGATACCTTCACACAGGAAGGTTAACAAACTGTACATATATATTTAGAACATGTCTGATGTTAGCATTAGCACCTGTAACTGTGTTTTTTCACTTATCAAACATGGATATCTTCATTGTAAGCTATGTATGTAATTTAATGAACATAATTTAATGTTGTTAGAATGTTTGTGTGTGTGTGTGTGTGTGTGTGTGCACGAATATTTGTGTGTGGGCTTGTCTACATGTGTCTGTGTATGTGTGTGTGTGCGTTTGTGTGCCTAGTGACTGCTGGGATACGTTTCAGGGTCACCCCACATGGGACATGATAAATTGTTGATCGATGGACGAGCAAATGGATGGTTATAAAATAAGTACCTTTCCGCAGAATGATTACGCCGGCAGCATTGTTGCCTCACACCTCCGGGGTCAGGGGATTGAGCTTCTCCTCTAGTTTCTGTGTGCTGTGCAGTTTACATCCCCCCCCCCCGTGTTACATGCGTTTCCTCCCACAATCCAAAGTTCTGCAGATAGGCTAATTTGCATCTATGATTGTGTGCAGGAATGTATGCATATGTGTGCCCATCCAGGACGCACTCCAGCTTCGTGCCATGTGTTGTCTGGAACAGGCTCTTGGCCTCTCAATGACCCGACCAACAGTGTGGAAGATAGATGGGTGACCTGGTGGTTTTCCATATCTTACCTATAACCTTTACTGCCTTAATACATTTCTATCTGGGAACACCATTCAGGGGAAGTGTTTTTAAAGTAACTGTTTCTTCTTCACGTTGATTTATAACCATTCAAGTCCCACACACCCACACATTTACATCCCGTAGAGTATTTACAAAAAGTTGGTCAACTGCAGCAAAGCCGCCCCATAAGTAAATGACCGTGAACGGCTGATCGGTGTGAGTGATGTGTCATGGATGAGAGTTGTGTGCTTCTCCATCTTCCTGCATATATGTGTGTTCCGAGCCCGTGCAAACTGACCTTTGGCAATCGCTTTAAACCCTCTGCGGGGGTGGAACATATGAGGAGTCATGTGACCAGGGTGATTTGTAGCGATTGGTCCCACCCATCTATTGTTCTTTGTGACGTGTATAAATTATCGTTACATTTTAGTTTTTTATTAAGAACCCAGACGGTAGCACCAAGACCTGTAAAGGGAAAAATACCATAGATACTGTTATTCCTCTCAAGTCCTTGAGTCACGTGGTCCTCACCTTTGCCTGCAACCCTGATATTCTCTGGTGTAAGCAAGATCTTTGAGCACAGCACTGATATTCTATGGTGTAAGCTAGATCTTTGTGCAGATTGTCTGGGATCACCTCCCACGTGTGTTTAAAGCAGCAATCCTGGTAGCCTTAACTTTCATTGTTAGTTCATTTTATTTTTACATCCCTAGGAGTATAGCTGCAAGTATCACCTTCCCTTCTCCCAAACAAAAGAATGCGGTTCACACTTAGATTGACTTCCCATCTCAGTATAACGAAGGCAGTCACTGCAAAAAATATATATATATTCTTCTTGCCTGAAGGCTTGTTGGCATTCTTGGACCAGTTATACAGTGTTCTTATACAATGTTGTCAGAGTTTTTCCCGCTGTGCATCTAGATGGACTTTCTGTAGATATTAATGCTATGAGTTGCTGGGGGGTATTAACTTTGCGAGCTGTGCTCTTTTACAGTGAATCCTGCCGTATTAATTAGGCTTCTGTGGATCGAGCAAAAGGAGCATGTGTTCAGAGGAGCAGGGAAGGCAGCAGCCAGACTTTCAGAAGGGTGTGTGCGTTTGCACGAAAGGGCTATTACGCAACATTCCTAAGTTTACTCTGAATGCCTTTTCCATTACTGCCCCAGATGTGCCTTATTGCCATGGTAATATTATGTTTGTCAGAAGGTCGAGATTCCACCCGGCAAAAAAATGACACCTGCCAGTTGTTTGCAGTGCATATATCTTACGTGCATGTGTGTGGCGCTGACAGTATTGATATATTCAAAGGCTTTAGCTGGTGGCCTGTCTGATTTGCATGTTACTACCTTTGTTCCTGCTTTTTTGGAGATATCTGCAGCCGAGCATCGCTGCCGTGCGAGTAATTCCCACCTGGTGTTTTTAAGACGTCACCGTCATGCTGGGCGTTAACCAGGTGACCCCTGGGCTCATCATTTCCCTGCGGAAGGAGGTCACTTTGCATCTGGCAGGACAGGTTACACGTGCTCGGAGATGAGAAGGCCAGTGAAAATCTCTAAATGCATCCAGAGGGGAAATGTCAGCAGGCTAGATAAAGGGGCACATGGGCCGGCCCTGGTGACTATGGGCCAGCCCTGATGACTATGGCTCGGCCCCGATGACTGTGGCTCGGCCCCGATGACTGTGGCTCGGCCCCGATGACTGTGGCTCGGCCCCGATGACTATGGCTCGGCCCCGATGACTATGGGCCGGCCCCGATGACTATGGGCCGGCCCCGATGACTATAAGCCGGCCCCGATGACTGTGGACCGGCCCCGATGACTATGGCTCGGCCCCGATGACTGTGGCTCGGCCCCGATGACTATGAGCCGGCCCCGATGACTGTGGCTCGGCCCCGATGACTGTGGACCGGCCCTGATGACTATGAGCCGGCCCTGATGACTATGAGCCGGCCCTGATGACTGTGGCTCGGCCCCGATGACTGTGGCTCGGCCCCGATGACTATGGCTCGGCCCCGATGACTATGGTTCGACCCTGATGACTATGGGCCTCCTGTGCTGTCTGTGCTCATTCAGCATCTCCGAAAAGAGCAGGTGCTGCTTTGTTTGCTACCGAACCCCGACCTCAGTCACCTGTCAGAACGCTGAACACCGACTGCTACATTAATATCCAGGTGTTCAATATCTCTAGGGCAAACAAATAAATAATGTATTCAGTGTAATTTCACCTTGAATTTCATCTCTCCCAGTGCAGAATTGATGGTTAGAGATAGCGATTATTCTCGCACAACAATGTTCTTTAATTAACTGTAAGCAAGGCTCTTAACCCCCAGCTCCAGGGGTGCTGCTCACTGGCTGACCCTGTGCTGTGACCCCTAAGCTTGCTTTCTCACCTGTTTATGTGTCTGTGTGTCTCATGGAGAGCAAGATGGGGCAGGAGAAAAGAGAAATTCCCCTCAGGAAAGTATTGCTGCTCCATTTCTGTGTTTGTACTGGTTTCCTCTCTCTGCTCTACATTTTTCCCACAGTACAAAAGCATGCGGTCAGGTGACTTGGTATCTCAGTGTGACCCCTGCGATGGACAGGCTTTGCGGCCTGGGCAGTGTTACAGATTTGGGCATTGAGTTACTTGCACAGAAGCATTATGTGGGAGCTTGTCAGAATTTTCACCAGCACCAGCAAACTTCAGTAGTGATACATTTCAGATTTCTCATTGCCATGGAAATGCCCTGTGCCATGGTAATGCCCTGTGCCATGGTAATGCCCTGTGCCATGGTAATGCCCTGTGCATCGGTAATGCCCTGTGCATCGGTAATGCCCTGTGCATCGGTAATGCCGTGTGCATCGGTAATGCCCTGTGCCATGGTAATGCCCTGTGCCATGGTAATGCCTTGTGCCATGGTAATGCCGTGTGCCATGGTAATGCCGTGTGCTGTGCCGGTTCATTGATGGGCAGGTGGGGTAGAGGCTGGTTACCCGCTTCAGTGCTACAATCGAGAGAGTTAATGAATACGCACGCAGTCTCTTGGACAGTGACCCAGTTGGCACAGTCGGCAGGACACGATTCCCTGGCACTGGGATCCTTTGTTGAGTTCCCAGGGATACACCATGGTGGGGGGTGGGGGAATGGTGCCCAAGCGCTTATTAGTAATAAGAGTCATTGGAACCAGAAAGGTAATTGAATAAAATAGGGTAAATAAACTGAATTAATTAAATCAGTTATGAAGGGTCCAGCAGTGTCTGTCTATCTGACTCCCCCTCCTTCGTCTTCACCACCATCTTTCCACTCTGACCTGCACCAAAAACTTCTCTCACAATCAATTCATGCCAGGTTCATTGCATTTAAATGCCTTTATCCACCAAAGATAGCCTATGTATTAACATGACAAAGTAGCATGGAATAATGCGATTGTAATAGGCATTATGTCTCTATGCACTTCTCTGTTTCTCTTCCACTTCCATTACAATCTTGTTTATAACCTATAAAGCAGCCTGAGCTCTTGCTGGTTGGTCCAGCACCACCCATTCTAAGACACCAATGGGCTGGTGGCTCGCGGCCAGGCCGTGTCCTTGGATTGGTCCCCTCGGCAGGGACGGCGCAGTGGTCATGGCACCCTGACGAATGAGCACTAGCAGAGCACTACTGAGAGAAGCACAATGGCCTTATTCAGGAACGACTGCGATTAGGAAGTGTTGTGGTCTGTATGTGTAACAAAGAGGAAGAATGACAGCTGGTCGCCTCTCTTCCTCCCTCGGTCGCTCTCTCGCTCCATCTTCCTCGTCACTTGTTCTCTTTTTTCAGGCGCTCTCGTTAATCAAATCTCGCACACTTGCATCTTTACGACGTCGTAGGGGCTATGTAAATTACCCCATTTGTAGATACTATTTGATGTAGAGCAGCACGGAAATGATTCCCGTGATTATGACCGAACTCCCCATGGTAACTGTAGCTTCCGGCGAATTCCACTTTTGCAATTGCTGTGTCATGCTTTATATGAAAATGACTCAATATGTATTATATGGTTACAGGCAGCTTTAATTATGAAGGGTCTCACAAGATGGGATTTCAGGAATGTCTGGCTCAGGGTTGTAATCATACAGCATTCTTCTGTTTTTCTGTGTTTTTTTCCACAAGCAGGAGAACAGTTCCTGTATTGTCGGTAAACGGTGCCAAAGCGCTGTGGTCCCTCCACCTTCCTGACAGTAAAGCGGTTGCCACCATCCCACTTGCCGGCTTTTGCTCTTCTTCCGCCAATGTTCACCACGCTGCCCGTGCTTCCTTGCAGACACTCTTCGGCAGAGATCAGGAGAAACTTCAGCGGGACCCATGGCCCTTCGTGCAGCTCCCTGCAGCACCTGCGGAGCAGCTCCAGCACCTCCGCATCCTTCTTCTCGATAGTGAGTAACGTCGCCCCTGGTCCCCTCCCTGGTCCTGAGGGGAGGCTGCTGTCCCTGTGGGTTCAGTCTGGTCCAGTAGAACATGGGTTCCCAGACTTTTCACTCCATGACTTTCAGCCGACCATGGGTATATTTTATCTGGGGAGGGCCCTCAACAGATTTATTGCAACCAACCAGTTTCTATTACAGACACAATAGCATTTTTTCATGTTTTACATTTTGATTAACAACCCCCCCCCCAGACAGTCACAATATTTCTTTAAATGTTTTTTACATTTTATTAACATAGTCCACCAGACCCCCCCCCCCCCCCCCCCCTTCCCCGCTCGGTGTTTGGAAACCCCTGTGCTAGAGAAGCATTTACTGTTTACTGTTGGCCTGTGGCAATATGTTCCTCAAAAGAGTTGCCAGTATTTTCCCAGTCTTCCTATATAAAAGAAAGAAAAATAAAAGGAAGTGAGGTTAAATGATTCACTGTTAAAGTACATGGGGTTTGGTGTAGACGTATGCAGGGATTATTTCTGCTGTTTTTGAGTAGTGAAGATTAAAGCCCCTGTATGGACTTGTGTCCCAGGCTAAATGATTATGAAAAAACCATCCAAGATGGGCTACGTTTTTAAACACCATGTCCGAGGTAAAAATAGCATTTTCATCAAAATGTTTGTCAGAATTCGCCTTGGCGTCGGCTCCTGCTTGTTGTGCTTCTTCTGTTCGAAAAGTCAGTTTATTGTAAGGCCAGCCCAGCCTGAATATAGGATTTAATGAAGGTTTACAGGAGACCCTTTCTAACGAGGCATATTTACAGAGTATGTGGCATTTTCTAGGATTTCCAGTTGCATTACTAACAGCAGGATACCTTTTGAGGTTTTGTTTTGTTTGCAGCGTTTTTGTTATTTTCTCAGTTGTCTGACAGGCTGCAGCTTGTTAAGTGCAGTGCTGTATTAGCCTTTGGGTTTATATAAGTGGTGAGCAGTATTGTCAGGTAGATGAATGCGACCGCTCATTCATCCCAGGACTACCATACTCTCCCTGGTGGCTCTTGGGGGGGGCGGGGGGGGGGGGGGGGGGGGGGGGATTGCAGGGTCTGCTTGTGGACCTGCTGCTGATTAATCTCCAACTTGGCACTGATCCTCTCTCAAAATAGGCCATCCTGTCCCAAGAGTCTGTTACCCTGTAGTTTATGCCACTGAATTTTTATAGAGAGGGGCTCAGGCCTGCTCCACATTGGTTCTTAATGCCGTAATCTTTATGATGAAATTTATCCCAATGGCCTAATTTGTAAATATTATTTCACTGACAGATGCCCTTCTATGCCAGCATGTTTTTCCTCAGAGCACGGATTGAAGCTTTTCCTTATTATAATTATAATTATTATTATTATTATTATTATTATTATTATAGTTGCCTGATGTGAAATTAATTTTGTAGATCGAGGCTAAAATAGCAGATTAGTGGATAGATGGAGGTGCATCTGCTGAAAATGCAGGACAGCACAAGTAGGAAGTACGCGATAGCTTCGGGGTGGGTTATGTGTCGCACGGGCCTTGCGGTTTCATTGTAGAACATATAAGACAACATGAAACGGTTAAAAAAAAACTGTTAAACTGTGTAACACACGGGTATATTATAATACCCTTTTGAATGCATTTTTGTTTGAAACGCTACCATGTTTGGTCCAAGGGTACTGCATTGTGAAAAAAGGTGAGGAAATCATTTTTATGTCACATCCTGGCAGCGTGTGTCTTGCCGCATGCAAAGGAAGGGTTTTTTTCTTTTTTTTTTCAAGACAGAAACCACTTTGCAGATTGACTGTATGGTTTTGTTTCCGGGAGACGCCATTTTGTTCACTTCCTTCTAGCTTGTTTAGAACTCTGCAGGGTGAGTCTGCCTAACCGGTATAACATTATCTGTATTTTGTTTCATTACTTTCATAAATGCAACTGTAGCATCTCTTTTGAACTTTAAATGTCTGGAAATGCAAATGTTGTACTTCTGTGTGTTAGCTCTGTGCTGCTGGTTCACAGATGATGACCCTTGGCTGGGCTGAATGTTCAGGTTTTTTTTTTTTCTGGGGGGGGGGGGGGGGGCAGCGGGCGGAGGTTGTGAGATGCAACTCCTCTGCAAGAAGCTACAGAAGTTGAGGGTGATATACATCCAGGAACTGGGAGATAACATTTGGGAGTGCAGCAGATTGGATCTGGAGTGTCCGTAGAGGGCGAAACGTTATGTAAGAACCGGACAGGCGCCTGTGGTTTCACTCGCACCAGTGTTCTGAGCTGCAGGCAAGCGGATTCATCTTCTACCTCGAACGTCGGCGTTTTCTCAGCTACCAAAGCTTTTCCGTCAGGAGAGTTAGAGGGGCCTGGATACCTTGACAGATTCGGGGAGCCCAGACCTTGAAAAGAGTCCTTGAATATGTATAATTGGATGGGGGACCAAGATAACATTCAATCATAGGGCCCAAAATGTCTAGGCATCCTCTTGGTTTCAGTCCATGTACATTATATGGATCGAAAGGTCTGCTAGACCTTCTAGGCTGGTGGAAAGGCTTCCTGTTCTGCTACATATGAATATTAAAGTGTAGGTTTACTTAACCAGGCTAAGTTAAAGGTAGCTACTTAACCAGCTTTCTGTATTCAGACTTTCATACTATAATTTTTTTTTTTTGGTTACCTCTAGTTTGGGTTGAAATTAGTTGTGTTGTTGTATATCTGTGTGGCTTTTTCAGGTTCTCAAACCCATGCAGGGACAGTAGATAACTTAAAAAGATATTTGAAATATGTATGTGAAATATGCCTGGCGTTTGTCTGTCTGGCATCACCAGATGCTTGAATATGCTTGAATTGCTGCAGATCTGTTTAATGGGGAAAGTGCCTGTGAGTGTTGGCACACAACCCTGTCAGAGTGAATTGTTTGTTTTGGTGAAAATGATCAAGTCACTGTCACGCCTCCGTATCAGTAAGAACAGGTCATCTGATACATTCACCTGAAAATCACTGGCTGATGACATTATTATATAGACTGCCATTTAGATTTCACATATTTGTAATTATGTAACTACTGGCATCTTGACAGATTTTCAAAGGCATGTACATTGTAAAATGTAGTATATTCATTCATCTACCATAACCACTCAACCAGAACTGGGTTACCTTGAGTACAAAGTCTATACCAGAATATACCAAAGACAGTTTTATGAACTCCGGGAGGATACCCGAGAACGACATGGAAACATGCGTGACAGAGAGAGAGCATGCAAACGCCACGCACTTGGGCTGAGGGAAGCAGGGGTGTGGAGTTTGTCTCTCAAGCGTAGTGTCACGAGGCCTCATTGCTGCTCCCTGAGCCGTCGTGCTAACATTATACATCAGTGTTTAATTAAATATCCAGGCTGGATATTCAATCAATAAATAACTCCGTTAATAGCGAAGTACAAATTATGAACAAAGCATGAACGAATATAATTGCTGCTTAAGATAATCTGTGTCACGATTCATTAATGAACAAACATGAGATCAGTATTTCACTTGTTATTCATGATTTGTTCCTTCAGTAATTCCTTACTATTTCCGTCAGTAATTCACAAAGGTTTACAGAATTAACAGATATAGTAACAAATATAGTACCTGCTTCAGATAAAACGTGTGTCATGATTCATTAATGATGAATTAACATGAGATCAGTATGTAGCTGAGATTTAGTTAGTTTAATTAATACATAAGAAATACTATAATGCCATTTTGTTTCTGTACTGTCAAGTAAAGTATAACCCTGTTTTCTTTACTGGCAGAATTACATTTGTTTTACACTTGTAACTGGACAGGCCTGATAGGAGGAAATTAGATGCTTTGAAGCTGTATGGGCCCTGAAACGGGCCTGTCACGGCTGATGGACGTTGCTGCTGTACCTTCACCGAGGAACTTCTCCAGTCCAAAATATCCATCCATTTAAAGCGTGGTTGCCAACTTGCATGCATGTGGTGTGACACTCGTGCTTTCAGACATCAAGAAATATTACAGCAAATCAGTATTATTCTATTAAAACCTACAGTTAGCTACATGAAAAGTGTTGGGCTAATTTACAAGCCCTTCAGACTATTTACGAGATAATAAAGCTGTCGCGTACATGTTAATGAGCATGCAGACTTATCTTGAATTGAAAATCTCACGCCAGCCAGCTGAGCGAAGTTGGCAACACTGTTAAAGTGTATAATATTTAACTTCACTATGGATCAAAAGAGCTAGCTAAGCTGCGGAGTAATGATTATTTCTTAGTGGAAACCTAATGGAAGAAAAAATTAGTTTACAGCGTCTTTAAGCATGGATTTCCTTATGAGAGGGTATTTCACATCCCCGGGAAGCGTGCTTGTCATACCAAGCTGAATAGATGGTAGAGGTCTGAAGGCTGTTTGCGTACCGGGCAGATTGGAAAAGGGCTTCTGGCAGGGGTATTGCTGATGTTTCTGAAAGCCTGCCAAGTCTAGACCTAACGGCAGCCCCTCAAAATTCCAGGTATTCCATGATCTGGATGGTTAAAATATATTTACAGTATAAACAAAATATTTTTAAGTGATAATTGCACTGATTTTAGTCTTATAACTGCAGATGAGCGTCTTCCAGGCTTTGGAAGGGTCTGGGAAGACTGGTGTTCGAATTCCACTTCATCTATTGTACTAATCAGTTATCCACTAATCAGTTATCCAGTACAGGTGTGCCTGGTTCCATCCCAGGCAGTACCGGACACCATAGGATTCCGATCCGTTACTGGTCACATATTCACACACCATTGCAGATCCGATTACCTGGAGAAAACCCAAACATGCTCAATACCCACAGCACCAGGGTCTGACAGTGGAAGCCTACAGCACTACCTGTTATTTGTCAACATTCTTAAATTTATTCTATGTACATGTTTTAGAAGAAATTAGTATTGCATATTTGCTTTATTTACTTCCTCTGTTGGACCCTGGAGGATGGGCTCCCCCTCTGAGTCTGGTTTCTCCCAAGGTTTCTTCCTACTAGGGAGTTTTTCCTTGCCGCCTGTTGCCTCTGGCCTGCTCATTGGGGGCTTTGGGCGGGGATGCTGTGAAGCGCATTGAGACAATGTAATGTTGTAAAAATGTGCTATATAAATCAAATTGGATTGAATTGAATTCAAAATCTCATGCTAAACCAGAATGCTGGAAAGATTAGCAAAACCTGTCCATTTCTGTGGCACGTATGATTTCTGCATATGTTGAAAGAGCCGGAAATGCATTTTTTTGGATCAGGTTGATTTAAAGACCGTGTGGACATGTGTATCTTAGGGGCAGACAAGCAGAGGCTCTGCGTTTGACAGGTTTGGGATCTGTCGGGGCATATCGTTATTAAACTTGTCTAGTCCATCCTGCCTCAGTTATTAAAGGGTGAGTTTGTGTGTGTAATGTGAATTATTGCTTGGATTCCTTTTAGTTTTGCTTCCGGTGCACTATATAGCTTTAATGTGTTATTCTGTCCCTTCTTTATTCCATCTTTAGATGACTAAGTTTGTCACATTGGGCCACGAGCCTCAGCAGCTTGTGGTTTGTGTGTTGTTTCTTTTGACAGTACATATTTCTGCCAGTGTAAGTAGTAGTGTGACACAAAGCAGTCACATCTGCAGCCCTGGAATTAACCTAAAGACGGTGGTTTTGAAAGGCGACTTGATTGCTAGTGTTAACAAAGCAAAGGATTTTCCACACTTGGAATGTTGTGGAAAAAAATGACTGTTTGGTCAGGGTAAGGGTGCCAGCTTTGGTTGTTTGTTTGTTTGTTTTTTGCCTTGCTGCCTCTCAGGTTAAGTCACACCATTTCCCATTGGTCCTTCCAGTGACCTTTTGAGGAGGTCAGGTGAAGACAGCAATGGAAACGTAACGGGTGCATTTATTTAGTTGTCATCCACTGTTTATACTCACGTAACCATGACATTTTTAATTGTGTGACTTTTGAATTGTACCCTGCCTTCTCTCTGTTAGATTTCCGATCCTGCTTTCTTTCTGTCATTTTTGGGACATTTTTATGTTGTAATCGTACCTGTTTGTGTGAGATTTTTATATTGTAAATCTCCCTGTTTGTGTGAGAAGTCTGCACTGTAATCTCGTGTTCTGTCAGTGAACCTTTTGCACTGTAATCTCGTGTTCTGTCAGTGAACCTTTTGCACTGTAATCTCGTGTTCTGTCAGTGAACCTTTTGCACTGTAATCTCGTGTTCTGTCAGTGAACCTTTTGCACTGTAATCTTGCCTTCTACTTCTAAGATCTCTGTGTTGTAAACAGGGTAGCTATTGGTAACGAGAACAAAACTAATACAATATAACATTTTCATACACTGCAATAAGACAAGAATAAAATGAAAAAGTACAACAAAAAGTGATATCAAAAGCTATAAAAATTATTCTAGTTTCTGAAATAAACTGAAATAAAATAAAATGTAAAATAGATCTAACTGCATGTGTTAAATCTCTGTGTTGGAACCCTGCCTGCATGTGTTATATCTCTGTCTTGTAACCCTGCCTGCATGTGTTTGATCTCTGTGTTATAACCCTTCCTGCATGTGTTAGATCTCTGTGTTGTAACCCTACCTGCATGTGTTGGATCTCTGTGTTGTAACCCTACCTGCATGTGTTGGATCTCTGTGTTATAACCCTGCCTGCATGTGTTGGATCTCTGTCTTATAACCCTGCCTGCATGTGTTGGATCTCTGTGTTATAACCCTGCCTGCATGTGTTAGATCTCTGTGTTGTAACCCTGCCTGCATGTGTTGGATCTCTGTGTTATAACCCTGCCTGCATGTGTTGGATCTCTGTGTTATAACCCTGCCTGCATTTGTTGGATCTCTGTGTTATAACCCTGCCTGCATGTGTTGGATCTCTGTGTTATAACCCTGCCTGCATGTGTTAGATCTCTGTCTTGTAACCCTGCCTGCATGTGTTAGATCTCTGTCTTGTAACCCTGCCTGCATGTGTTGGATCTCTGTGTTATAACCCTGCCTGCATGTGCTGGATCTCTGTCTTGTAACCCTGCCTGCATGTGCTGGATCTCTGTCTTGTAACCCTGCCTGCATGTGTTAGATCTCTGTCTTGTAACCCTGCCTGCATGTGTTAGATCTCTGTCTTGCATCTCCGCATTGTCTGTGTGATATTCTTGCGTCTCTGTTGCATTTTTTGTATTGTAATCTTACCTGTCTGGCAGCTCATGGTGTCATGACCCAGACCTGTTGCATGATGGATATGATGACCTCGTGCCACCTCTGCTCCCTCACAGCCTCAGTCTTACGACGCATTGGACCCCCTTGACCTGGAGGAGATCCTGATGACACAGCTGAACAGCGGAGACGCTGAACTCATGCAGGAGCTCGGCGACTTCCCCGATGACAACCTGGAGGTGGAGCTGGTGGAGAGGGAGTGCCGGACAGTTCGGCACTCGGTGCCGGAGCAGGAGTAGGTCTCCACATCTGGGCATGTGCAGGGAGCTCAGTGTCTTCCAGTCAATGGTATGGTTGACTTCCCTGGGTGGGTATAGGAACTCCAGAAGCAGAGGGCTCAAGTTGTAACGGGATGCACCTGGATGCCATCCTCCATGTGAGAGAAAATGACAAAAAACATCCCTTTGGGAAATATACCACCCCCCAGCACCCCCCTACATTGTTCTGTGTAATATCACGCATGTAACGGTAGATCTACCAACTATATCAGGGCTACCCAGCTGGCGGACTCTGATCCGCATCCCTAACACCTATTTAATCTGGACTTTAATCTGTCCCCCAGCCCCCTTCTCCCCCCTCCCTGCCCACACTTGTTAAATTTGAAAGCTTGGGAACCTTCTCCAAGTTCCTGCCAAGCAGGATTCAATGGCCTCAATTCTGATTATGCCTAAGATAAAACCCTCTTATAGTAAAGAAAATACCTAAAACAAAAGCACAAGTGTCTATGTTGTTATACACCCAAAGCTTGCTCTCTTTGGCTTTGCAGCTTCAGTGAAGGCGGGCAGACCTGATGCTGATCAGTCTAACTGGCTTTGATGGTTTATCTCTGGCTCTTGCACAACTGTTTGTGAGGGACCCGACGATGCATTTCCGCTCGGGGCCACAAGGGACATGCCAGGCTGTGTTGTTTTGCCAGAGAGATAGAAATAAACAGATAGTTTATTGGGTGGATGCCTGGGAAGTGCCTTGAAGGTTTGGAGTAGTTTGTCTATATGAGACTGTGCTGCAGTGTGCTGTATATATAGAATGTGTGCATTTTTATGGTTTACACTTGTGTAATGTGTATGTATGTGACTGTCTAGAGCAGTGTTTCTCAATCCAGTTCTTGGGGACCCGCAGCCAGTACACGTGTTTGCTCCCACTAATCTCCCTGTCAGAGAGTTTGCATTTTTTGAGCAATAACATGAACTATCAATGGGTCAGCTAGGACAAGATTCAGAAAAATGCTCTATGATACACACTGCTTTGTGCAGTGTGTATGTGAGACCATCCACGCTGTCTTTAACAGAGTTTGGTCTCCTGTATGTGCCAACAGGGTGGAGCTTGACCCTCACGTGCGAGACTGTGTCCAGAGTTACACACAGCCATGGCTGGTGGTCAGGAGGAGGTACTGTGGCAAGACCTGCCTCTGGCTTCTCACACATACACGCAAAATTAACATGCACACGTCCCCCAGTTCCTTCTCACGTTTTACCTCAGGAGAGAAACGCTCCATACGCCCAAGTGGCAGTGATAACATGCAGTCTCACCCAGAAGATAAGTCGCATGCTTCTCGTAGTTTGAGAGCTCCGTCCCTCCTCGCACCTCAAACACTGCCTTCTGCTCGAGTTCTCACGGGACTTCGCTGATCGGTCACGGTCGAGTGAAGACGGCGTCATTTCTGTTACCGTTGTGTGAACAGGTGCCAGGGCGATTGCTGGAGTGGCTGGAGTGTGTATTCGGATAGGACAGGCCTGCAGAAGGTCCTTCAGAAGCAGACCTTTGAGAGCGATGTCGTGCCAGACAAACAAGAACATCAGGTAGGCCTGCAAAACAAACATGCAACCAAACACAACGCATCATGCCATAAACAGCTGTGTAATGTGAGAGTCCAACCGGAATGAAACCATATAGAAGTTCCATCCAATCATCCATTAATCTTCCAGCTAACTGCTTATACTGGTGAGGGCCAAGGAAATTTCAGGCATCATAATTCATAAAAAGGCAACTCTCGACTTGTGTAAAACCGAATTAAGTAAATACCAGACTTATGGAAAATACAACCTGAGATGCATAGAGTTTACAGAAGTGCTAAAACATGCACCTGTAATTAAATGTATACTTTATCTTTTCATTTATTTAATATGCATTCTTTAGCAGGCATTACTGCTGTACAGTCATCTGTCAACTTAAGTCCTATTGCGTAACGTCAAATAAGAGCTTTAAAAAGAATTATCAAAATGCATCTGAGGTAGACAAAGCAGATGTGATAATATTTGTATGCTAACGTGTTCATGTGGCATAAACCAAAATAAACCAAGTATGCTGCCAGTATAGAGGTTTAGTGTGTGTGATATTGTATCATAAGTTGTACAGTGTATTTGACCTCGTCCAGGCTGACTTACATTCTCATTTTCAGACGGTAACCCAGATGTGAGTCACCTGTATTTTTTTTATGTTTTTTGTACTAAGGTGTCCTGAATGGTATAGGGAGGTAAATCCGACTTGCATAAAATTTGACTTACGTCAGAGATGGTAAAACGTGTTGCGTCAGTTGAGAACTGCCTGTATCATATTCCCTTTTGGACTCAGTTGTTCTGATGATTGCGACCTCTCTCC
Organism: Brienomyrus brachyistius; assembly: GCF_023856365.1. NCBI lineage: Eukaryota > Metazoa > Chordata > Actinopteri > Osteoglossiformes > Mormyridae > Brienomyrus > Brienomyrus brachyistius. Next base: position 27,470,006 of record NC_064534.1, read on the forward strand.
GGTCACATGGTAGGAAGCACACTGCCCTCCTCTCCAGGTTTCAGCTATGATTCCGTACCCAACTATATGCATGTGGAATTTGCATGTCGTATTTGCAATTTGCTTGGGCTTCCTCTAGATACCCAGGATACTATGGTGTGTGTGTGTGTGTATGTGTGTGTGTGCCTGCATACCTTGTCATCTTCATCTTTCAGGTAGCTTCTTGGGACAGACTTGTCACAACTCTGCACTGGATGAGCAGTTATGAACAATGGATGGATGCAATAAAGCGCATGAATGCTGTGTGTAACTTGAGACAATTCCCTGACCGTCCATTACTGTAGCAGTACTGCCTTGGCACAGTGTTCTTCCCTTCCAGTATGGTTCAGAAACAGGGTGTAACTTTAACACTAAAATTACTATTGGGATAGATGCTCCCAACCAGAGTTTTTCTTGGATCAGGAACAAAGAGAAAATATCCATATAATGTAAGGGATCAAATTCACTGCCTTGTTTTGTATTGTTCAGTATCTGTATATTCTAGCTATATTTAATTGTAGTTCACACCAAAAGCATGCTGGTCTTTGACTTCTCACACTGTAAACCTATCCTGCGGTATTTATCATTAAGGGCCTAAATGATTTCAAACAGTGTGGAGTTTCCATTTTCTCCCCATGTCATGCAGGCTTCCTCTAAGTACTCCTGTGGCCCTTGTAGCCCAGAGACATGCAGTTAGGGTAACTGGCGCCATTAAATGTCCCTTGGTGTATTTGCATGCCTCACACAAGGCTGGCATCCCACGGCAGGGATAGGCTCCTCCCATGACCCCGACCAGGATGAGTGCTTGGTCTGGAAGATGGATGGATGGATATTTTGGCAATTTATTTATATAGCACATTTACAACAGCAGCTATAGTGCCCTAGCCTATAATGCCAAGTATTTAACAATCAGTAACATAAAAAACGAAGTAAAACCACAGCAAAACAATCTAAAAACAAATAAAAATACAACTGAGATACAACTAAAAAGAAAAAGCACCAAAGTGGAAGCCTGTGCAGCAGCCATGTCACTGTAGAGCACAGCAAGCTGTAGCGTAATAGTGAGTCTTTGGTCTGGTTTTAAACGGCTCAGCTGACGAAGATTCATTGATGAAGCTGGGATGAGAGTTTCATGATTAAGATGCAACGGCCACAAATGCCCTGTCCCCCTTTGCTTTACACTTTTATATTTGAACCGAACGTCTCTTCAGATATATGCAAGTGGGTTTTCAGAACCTGCAAACTCAGGTGGGCTCGCTTATCTAAACAAGCTTATGAATTAGAGCAGAATTTCCTGGGTGGTTGCCCCTGAACAAACTGCATACACACGATTCCCCTATTGATGTCAGTACAGGCCATGTTTTTCTGACTGATGGTCAGCAACAGAATGTCTGGCCATATCCCAGACTGCCTTGAAGCAGGAGAGGCCTACTGCCTCTGGATGAGGCAGATAATTGTGGAACCTGCGAGGCCATGAAGTGTTTTCTGAGAGACTGTATCTGGAGATGGATTATGGGAGATAACAAAGACCCACACTTTCATCGGGAAAGTAACAGGTGAACATGCCTAACAAAATATGACATTATATTCTCAGTTATGTCATTTGCATAAATATTGTAGTCTTCCGACTGACTCCACGTTCCAGAGTAGGGTGAAATCCCAGTAGATTTAGCGCTAATAACCTGATTCCCACAGCCTTGCTGCAATGGTGTTCATTAAAACCCCAACACATGGTGAAGCATCAGCATTCATTCATTCAGCTGTTCCCACTTCCTCCTGGTCCGAGTCGATCCAGCTTCTAATGATAGGCATCAAGAGCCCCCATTCGCCGCATGTTTTTTTCATGAGCGCGGGCCTGTGGAAAAGCAGGATCTTTGTCGGCGGTAATTGGTCCGCCCAAAGCCTCTGCATAATTGGCAATCTGCTGGTGTAGCCTGGGAGCTCTTTGGGGGTGTCAGAAAAGGAAGGGGCACCAGAGAAATGGCCCGCTGGCTTGAGTTGCCTGTTTTTGGGCACAAAGTGAACCGAAGCCTGAGAACTCCTTGTTTGGGGAGCGAGTGGCTCCATATGGGTCCTGAACCGGGTGATTATGGAAATCTTCCAGGCTGTTGATGAGATACATCCTCTGGGTGATTGTTTTGGTTCAATAAAGACATTTTCGTCTGCTTAGCCTTAAAGAAAGGGTAATTCTCTGCCAAGTAAACCTGTTAAATCTCTACCTATCACCTCCTCCCCACGTCCCTCCCCCCCACCACCTACTGTAAACTCTGTCAGGCAAAGTTGCCCCCCCCGGCGGTCATCAGCGATGACTCAGGCCGAACGCTGACGTCCTCGGACTTTGACCTGCGGGTGCTGCAGCCTGACGTGCGAGTCGAAGGCCTGCTGTGCTTCAGTAACCCAGATGACCTGGACCGGCACAACCAGGAGTCTCGTCAGGCCAGCCGGCACCCCGAACTCTTTGCCCTGTACCCCCCCGCCGACGAGGTACGCACCTCCATCCCCCACCTGCTGCGGCTGCTGGCTGTCTGCAGAGCCGCCGGGCTAAAAGTAGCTTGTCGCTGATCCTCTGAATCCCTCAACAGGAAGATGCCGTGGAGATACGGCCGATTCCTGACTGTCCCAAGGAGCACAGTGGTCGCAGGATCCTCGTTCGATGTCAGGCTATCAAGTATGTCAGAGTCTGGTTACTCGACAGAAAGCCCTTTTATTTTAATAAATGCATGTTCTGTTTATTATTCTGTAAGCATCTTGTTTTTACGGCTAAAGTGTAAAATATAGGAAGTATCATGCATGTTTTGATGGATGTTACACACACACAGTACCCAATAAATGTGCCTTGGGCCCTTTTGCATGTGTCCTAGTTGTGGGGGAGGTGTACCTGGCTCTGCTCTGCCAAATAGCCAGAGGTTCAGCCTAAGTGCAGTGGAAAGTTCTCATCCGTCACGGTAGCTTGACAGCTGGCTGCTATCAGCTATCAGCTTAAACGTGACTCCTTGCCACCTTTTTTGTGTGATATGCATAAATCATGACAATTTGGTTAACCACACTCATGTGACATGGAGCATTTGTCTATTTACATAGTGATTTGTGGCCACTTCTTTGAGAACATTAAAGTAATGGCCCCTTTTTTAATGTACCCCACCAAATACTTTCTTCTCTGCAGGTTTGAGATAGACGTCGAACCTATGTTTGCAACAATGGCCCTGTATGATCTGAAAGAGAAGAAAAAGGTCAGTAGAAATCTTTGAAATATTTTGGACACTGGGTAGAGAAAGGCCATAAGGATGTGTTAATGCATATCATCCTGTGCTAATCCAATGTCGCAATAATTTCCAAAGGGATTATTTGCTTTGTATGAAATTTGACATAAACCTTCTATTAATTCTTAAATAGGAACAGCTACTTCATTTGGCCACAGCCAACAGGTGTGTTTTTGTTCAGGTTAGGTCAACATTGACCAAATTTGTTTTCCATTTATCACCAATGTTTTTGTTATTTGATCATATTGAAAGCATGTGCAACAACTATTCCAGTGATTTGACAAAATGTGACTGGTGTTCTATAAGAAATGCCCGTGTTTGTGTGTCAGTGTGCGTGCATGAGTGTGTGTGTGTGTGAGTGTGGTCCAGGTGTACCACAGCATGATAAAAACCTGTTATTTTGACATTGTGGGGACCATTTTTTCAGTCCCCAAAAGGATAACCTCAGTTTTATAAAAATTGGTGACTGCAATCAAGAAACTAAAAATGCCTGAAGTCCAGTATTTTGTTTGGTTACTTATGGTTAAGGTTAGGGCTGGGTGGGGGTTAAGGTCATCATGTTGGGATAAGAGTTTTCCCCATAGAAATGAATGGAGAGTCCCCACAAAGATATAATTACAAACCTGTGTGTGTGTGTGTGTGTGTGTGTGTGTGTGTGTGTGTGTGTGTATGTGAGAGAGAGAGAGAGAGTGAGAGTAGACAAGTTCTTCCGCATTACTCAGCAGCTGATGCAGACTGCTTGAGCTTAACTTGTCCCTGCATTGTGAGATAATGGACCTACTGACTGCTGCCGTTCCCTGCAAAAACCATTCATCAGCTTTCCACAGATCAATTAGCTCAGGCGTTCTTTCACACACACATTCAGATAGAAAAACTATTGCTTGTCTGTTGTTCTTTTAACCCTGATTTATAACATTCAAGTCTCCCTCCTTGGTCATCAGGGAAAAGATGTGCATTTACAGGCAGAACCCAGGGAGAGAGACTTAAGAATAATTATGTTCCATAATTCTCTCTCTATATTGAGTATTCCATCTGCTAAGTCAGATTAAATCTGAAAGCTGGTTTAAACAGATGGTGAAGTGTTGTTTGAATTATAAACAAAGTTCATGGCACGGGGCATGATGAATGTGTCAAATGGTGGCAGCAGCCGCAGAGAGGAGCGTACACTTAACTTCCCCATGGAGGGACGTGATTGCCTGCATCTCGCAGTGGAATCAGCCTGAACCTGACCGGGGAGAAAGGGGACAAACTTTCCAGCCTACATGCATGAGCAACAAGTGGCCTGCCTTTACCAGTTTAAAGGACTCTGAACTTCATGTTGGAGACAATAAGAAAGGGCAGGAAGGGATTAAAGAGGGAGATATGCTTGCTTCTTATAAGCTAAAAATGCGTTCCTCTTACAGCAGGGTGGGGACCCACGAAGAATGACTTGGTTATCAAACATGCAGCAAGGACAAATGCTCTGAGCTGTACAAATACACAAGGAATTCCATTTGTGTTTATAAGGCACATCATTGTTGGCATGCAGTTTGTGTGACGTTCTGAAGAGCATATAGATCCATACAGCAGTGTCCCCACATGCACCTTGTTGTAAATTATTAAATAACGTTACATTGTCCTATAAAGGTGTCCTATAAAACACTGGCGTAGACAGTGAGGGTCATTTGGAGCTAAGAAAGATAGAAAAGCTTTGCTGACCTAGAGTTGAGAAGCATCGCAGTCTTTGGCGAGAGGCTCTAAATTATTTTGTCAAGGGGCTCTCTAGAGATGGTCCACCCACACAAGAAGGTTGAGGTCATCTTGGTTGAGTCAGCATATGGAGAGACAGCCGCTCATGCTGTTTGCACTCTGAAGCAATAAAGGACTCGTGGCAGAGACAAATGAAGACGACCTTGGAAGCTGGAATTTGCAGTCGGCTTAATAGGTTTGCAACAGCAGTGATAGTTCAGAGGAAGAAAGGTTCATGAACTCATAGTTTCTAAGGTCATTTGGCTCTGTTGCCTCATGCTCCATAATGAAGTTTCTATCCTTAGTTTCTCTTCCTCTGTTCATCAGCTGTTGTTCGTCAGTTCATCAGTGTCTTGGGTCAAAACTGGGTTTTACGTCTCACATTTTCATGACTGACACCTTTAGTAGATCCCCTGGATTTTTAGCCAATGCACAGGTTCTCTGCAATGTCATATCACTTGTGTGGCTCTTCGGATGCTTCTGTTGTTCTAGTCTGCAGAAAATTCAGCGTCGAACGACACCCCATCTTAATTTTTGGAATTGTCCAAATTAAGACTGTAGAGCGTCATATCCAGGCCCAGTGGAAATCTTCCTGCACTGTGACATCGGTTTGCTTGAGGCCTCTTTGCCTCGTTAGCCTTTCCTACCCGCCTGCCCAGTCTGCAGTCCCGCTGTTAGAGTGTATAAAGCAGCACAGTGAGTGTAGGATGGTTGTACATTATAGCAGTAACTCAGCCAACTGAAAGGCAGACATTCCCTCAAGTGTGCACTGAAGTCATTCAGATTCCAGATTCTTATCAAAGTTATCCAGCACTGAACTTGCTATGCGCATTCCAAAATATAATTTCACCCTACTCTTGGTAGAGATAGAGGCTAAAGTACCTCAAATTTCCCACAATTGTCCCTCCAGTTTCTTAGACTTTCTTATTCATTATCACACAATGTTTCTCAACCAGGTCCCAGTTTAGTCCACATTGTTCTAGTCAGTTCCATCTGGGAGGGAGCAAAAATGTGTACTGTCTGGGGGTCTCTGATGACTGGGTTGAGAGACACTGGTTTGTCAATTCTCTCAGCTGTTTGGAGTCAACTCTTTCTGTATGTGAAACTTTATAATTTATCACTTATTGACACTTTCACATATCTGTCACATATAGTAATTAATGGTGGCATATGCGTTGTGCAGTAGCAGAATCTGTTCACTGATTATGTATAATTTTTCAAATGTAAATAAAAACTCTATACTCATACTTAACACACAATTTTTCAGATGTAAATTTGTACTTTATGCCTTACTGGACATGAGACAACCAGTTCTGGTGAATACACCATGCTCTAAGTCTGCCATAACGCAAACCCTGTGCCATGATTCTGTCACTGATGTCTCTACAGATCTCTGAGAACTTCTACTGCGACCTGAACTCAGACCAGATGAGAGCGTTCCTGAAACCCCACGTTCCCCACACAGACATCTCTACTCTGGCCAAGTCTGCAATCTTCTCCATCACCAACTCATCGCCAGACATCTACCTGGTCATCAAGGTATAGGTATTGTTCAATCCCAGTCTAGCTCGCCACGCACTTCATGGAGACCGCCAGCTGTGAAGGTCTAAACTTTGAAGAGTACCTGCTGCCCATGTTATTTCTTGCTCGTGCAGAAGTAAACATCCTCATCAGAACGTATCTGAGCCAACAGACCTCATTCCAATTTTGTTGGTTTTTTTTACTAACCAAATGTAACATATTTGTAATAATTTCAAGTCAGCATAATCAGTTATACAACAAATGGAATATGAAGATTCCCCTTTTCCCTGATAACTTAACATAGACATAAATGCAAATGATAAACATACCACAGATTGCACAGTGCCTGCCTACAACAGTTTAATGAGAGCATAGGCACTGCATGCAGTCTGGTATAGACCAACCTAAGCAAAGAGTGAATCATAGAATACTGGAAATAAAAATGCAGTACTCAATTACCTTACCCACCATTCTGTATCAGTATTAATATGGCATTACACATATCTGATCATATGTCTGTTATAGTTAATAATTATTGTATTATCCGTCCATCCATACCTCTTACCCAGTATATTGTCGAGGTGTGTTTTGTATTGTTTTCATTGTAAATAATTTGTTGCTAAGGCTAGTTTAAGCAGAGTGCTTCCTGTGAGCAAGGCTGGCCACCTTGTGGTTACTAGGTCTGGCCTTTGGGCATTGGGCCTTTGGACTGTCTTCCTTTAATCTTCCTTTAATCTCTGTGCGATTTCATCAGCAGCTCCACGTACACCTGTGAGCTGGTGTGGCACGTCGGCAGTATGTGTCAGATTAAGCCTCTTGAATGAGGAATTGCACATGTCTGCGGAGACCAAAAAAGGAAATGATAAAGTGCTTAACGGAAGTAACGGGTGACCCTCTTAAAAAAAAAAAAAAAAACAGAACCAGTGTGAAGGGGCTTTTTGTGCGTCCTTCCGGACGTAGCGTGTTTGAGCCGTGTGTCGTGAACAGGCCCAGTGAGTTGGGCTCGGAAAAGCCCAAGGCCTGGCCGCATTCCTGCCACGGCTGCTGAAACAAGCCGCCTTTTGTCCCTCTTTATGAAGGACCGGCGGCTGTGGAGGATGTGGGCTGTGCAGATCGCTCTACCCAGGCCGCATTCGCATCACGGCCACTGGAGGAATGCTGGCTAAGCTCGGTTCAGGCTAGCAGCCGCACATGCTAGTATGTGAGAGAGGGAGCTGCCTTCCACTCCTAGCATCTGTCTACCTGTAACAGGCAAACAGGACGCACATAATGCTGCACTCAGGCTGAAAGGTTCAGCTCTACTCATCCTTGGCTACAGTTTTGTTTTGCTGCCACATAAACTATTGACAAGAACTATATAACTGAATGTGTTTTGGCAGTTTTTATCTGTGGACAATTAAGGCCATTATTAGAGAAAGAAAATCTCATTAATGCTTTTCATCTGTATCTTTTGTTCATTTCAGATTATCATAGCGTTTGAGTGATCATGATATTTTGGTCTCACTAATATTATTCTCAACACTACACAGTTATGTCATTGCATTATTTTTATATGCTTTTCCAGCTCCGAAATATTCTGTGCTATGATCAGTAATACCACAGAGTGCAGTCTTTGACTGCACGTGAGTCTGGAAGCATCTCCGTAACATTCAGTTTACAGAATGATATCGTTTCCAGTCAGAGGGTCACCTGTAATGTTTAGTTATGTGCACCCACCACCAAAACACTGTGTGTTTCAGATTGAGAAGGTTCTGCAGCAGGGTGAGATCAGCGACTGCGCAGAACCCTACATGGTGATGAAAGAGAGTGACACGACAAAGGTAATTAGCAGCCTCACATGCTTTCATGTCCGGCATCTTTGTTGCGTCAGTTTTATTTTCTATCTCATTGTAATTTCTCAGCCAACCTGTGCCTGCTATGTGGCATTTACTTGCAGTTTGAGTTTTCTCCGACAGCTGCAGATAGCATTTCTTAAAACATGGGCTTTTATAAGTATGTACAGTATTCCAAAAAATTCCGGGCAGTTTTCTCAAAATGTGTCCTGACTTTGTCGCCTTTCTGAAAGCTATGTAGAACAGAGAGAAGAATACCGCATTAATGAAGTTTGACCTATTTTGGGGCAGCTGGGCGTAAGTGGTTCATAGACAACAGAATTTTGAGAACCACTGCTTCAGCAGACTTCCTTATCATGGATGATTTGCAGTTTTGCCATGACCTGTAGACATGATGAAATTTCCTGCAGGCAGTATGAGATCTTGCTGTGGGATTTGGAGATTCAGTAACCATGCCACAAAGCGCCTGAAATTTTTCTTCTGTCCTCTCCAGAACAAGGATAAACTGGATAAGCTGCGGAGCCAGGCAGAGCTGTTCTGCTCGAGACTGGGTCGATACCGGATGCCCTTCGCCTGGGCCGTAGTCAACATCATGAGCGTCATCAGTACGGCGACTCTGGAGCGAGACATGCCCGACTCGGAAGCTCTGAATGGTATGGACTCCAATAAATACCACCAGCCATGTGTACATGTTTACCAAAACATTTATTAATTTGGAGACTTTAGTTAGAATGTGCTTCAGCAGGGAGCTGAGCAGGACAGAACATTTTGCCTGGGTTGTGTATTATTAGTTATCGAAAGGCATGGTGGCACAGTGGTTAGCACTGTTGCCTCACACCCATGGAACCAGGGTTCGAGTCTCTGCCATGGCTCTATGTGTGTGGACTTTGCATGTTCTCCCCCACAGTCCATGCTGAGGTTAACTGGAGTTACCAAATTGCCCATGTGTGAGTGTATGGTGTGTGAGCGTGCCCTTGCGACAGTAGCCCCCTGGATAGTCTGTGGACCCTGCATGACCCTGAATAGGACAAGCAGTTACAGAACATGGATGGCATGCTCCTTTATTGAAATGTTCTGAATTGGCTCCCACCGGGCAGGTAAAGGCAGCGTGGAGAAGAAGGGAAACCTGCCCAGGAGGAACTCAGAGCGCTTCAGTTCCTTAGAGGAGCAGTACAACCTGACGGCCTTCAAGCCGGCCACCATCACCATCAGCACTTTCTGCAAGCAGGTCTGCCTGACGGCTCCTCCTCTACATCAAACCTCGCTCGTGACGCACCGTTTCCAGTACTAAGCTAGTTGTGGAATTACATGGGATGTGAAGTGATTCTGAAACATGCCAGCTTCTTGAAGATGATGTGCAGTGGGGTGGTGTGTGACTCTGTGAGTTAGGACTGTGCATATGATCAGAGGAGCATTGACTCAAATCCCATGTTTGGCAGTGATTTCGCTGTTGAGCCCTTCAGCGAGGTCCTTACCCCGCAAATCACTCCAGGAACAGGCTGACCCTGCTCTCTCAATTGCAAACACTTTGGATGACGGCACCTGCTAAATAACTAAGTGTAAGAAGATATTATAAGTACATAAAGCAGCTTAAGGCCTTTAATAGTAAAGGCCAGTGGAATGACTTCAGTTTAAACCCTAGGAGACAATATCTGTAACTCTTATTTCTATTGAAATTTTCTAGGCAGATTTTCCCACACATCACATTTGACGCACATCTCTGTTGCCTCATATCTACAGATTTGGGAGTCAAGAAAAGCGTTTTCTCTGTCACCTGTGCATTGGGTATATAAGGAAATGCAGCTGTATATGCAGGCAATACTGCATGTTTTTCCTGTGTTGCGGGGGTTTCTACCAGGTGCTCTGGTTTCTCTCCAGAGACCAAAGGCATGCACTTAGGCATGCACTTATCTCTAAATTCTCTGTGAAGTATATGATTGTGTGCCCTGTGATGGACTGGCATCCCATTCAGGGTCCATATACTCGATAAGCATGGATGGATGGAAATTTACCCCATGTCTGGAATGATGTGGTGACTTTCAATACATATTTTAAATAGTACATGGTAAAGATTGACTCACACAACCAGAAAGGCAGTGATGGTTGTGCCATGGGGTTATAGCAGAATGAGTCAAATGACATGCACGCCTGCATTGCATTAGGACCACAGTGCATTACCGCGTTTCTCCGTAAACCCTTTCATTCACCCCCTGCTTTGCAGTTTCGCTCCTCGATAAAAGCTGAGACCAGTCGTGTCAACGCCCTTTATCTGCTGTTACACAGCCGCTGGAGCTGCAGGACAGCACTAAAACCAGAAACAGGAAATGAAGCAAAACAACCAGTAATTCCAGAGATGACACATTCACGCACATATGTGATAAAACCTGCCGGATTGGGCCCACAGCAAAGGGCCAGAGTTTGCCTGTTGATATTGTCTTGATGCAGGATTATTGCCTACATTTAGGAATGGCCTGTTTACACGGATGTGTGGAAGTAGAACACACTGACGCTGATAATTGGTCCCGCCAACATTATGCGTCACTGGTTAGATTTTGAATATGGTTCTGATTACAACATCTAGGCTACAATCCATGTGCTAATGCTAATGTGGCGTTTCGCTTAAGGGTATAACAGTGTAAGACCTTCCGCTATGCGACCAATGACAAAACAGGCTTTCTTAGGAATGCAGTAACAATGTCCCTAAAATGCTAACTGCTATGTTATCAGTTACAAGATCTCATAACAAAAAAGAAGGTCACTCTTCTCTTTAATTTACTTGGTGTCATATACTACTGATATTCATTACAGTCTGCTGACAGAATGATAATTACGTGTTGTACTGTATCTACCCAGAGCAACGTTTGGCGTGACTACGAATATGAGATAATGGGCCTCTCCTGTGGTTTCAGGAAGGAGATAGACTGAGCGATGAAGACCTGTTCAAGTTTCTGGGTGACATTAAGAGATCTTCGACTCTGCAAAGAAGAATAAAGACGATCACAGGTGACTTCGCCGGCGTGTATTTGGAAGCGAGCGTGCAGAAGGGCCCATTTTGCTGTGCATAACATGCCATCCACCTTAAGAATCAGAATCAGGATGCCGGGCCGAGTATGTTCACACAGGGAATTTGTCTCTGATTGTCAGTGGCTCTGATACATCCAGTATATAAACAGTACAACAATGGTTACATACAGTTTGGTTGGTATATGTAATGTGCACATGTGGTTTATTGGTGTATAAAAGTGCAGGAGTGCTGTCAATGCAAGAAGTGTTGTAGAAAGTACAATATTTGCAGTATGTACAAAATTGTTCGATATGTGTAAAACAATACTATAAGTACAGAGTGTAGTTAACATCAGTTTGAGAATAGGGGAGGGGGGTTACAGTGCAACTGAGGGGTAACAGGGGCTAACATGGGGGTAATGGCTCAGAGGAGCTGGGGTCAATGGGTCAGCTGAGTGGTAGAAGTGATATAAATTATGGTAGATTTCATTATTGCTGAAATGTGTGTTTATTATGATTTTTCCCAATATTATCAAAATTAAACAGTCCTGCATGTTTGTGTCAGGTTCAGGTATGAAAGGCCAAAATGACGAAGGCCATGTGTGCTTGAGCCTTTCCCGGAATGTACCGTGTCTATTCTTTAACCCAAAGATCCTGCTTGTGTCCTCAGGCACCATTCGCCTGGATGTGTGTCCAGCGCCGGAGACCTTGCCAGGCTGTCTGTCTCCTGAACTGATTCCAGTGAAACCAGTAACAGAAAAGAACCAACGCCCTGTTAAAGAGGTTCTAGAATTCCCATCCAAAGAGGTTTTTGTACCACATAACATTTACAGGTAAGTTAAATTCTGACCCTAACCCTAATGCTACTGCTGAAACCACCCATCTTGCAGTTCCTTATAAAAAACAGAAAGAATATTAAAATTCTCATCAAATCAAGACAATTGGGCTTTATTGTTACATAATCCATGTAAAAGTATACAGTGACAAGAAATAATGTTCCCCTAGGACCACGATGTGACATACAGACTGCAAATAACATGGGACGGTATCATAATAGATTAAAGTTGAAAAACACAGGACAAAAATGAAAAACAATTTTATTTAAGACAAATACTGCATTATTGCAGTATTTAAGTATGTAATGAAAAGCAAGTATTATATTTGAAGTATAACTATAATTATAGCAAGTATGTTGAGCTGAAAAGGGAGGGACAGTAAACAGCCAGACTGACTGGGGAGCGTCACACACCCTCCAGGATTCCAAATTCCACTTGTGGAAATTCAGTGGCGCCAAAACATTAAGTGATACTGAGCCCATTATTTGCATTCTTGGGCAGAGCCACCAGGGACAGTACTTACCTCTCCTTGGCCCCGGCGCTGTCGGACGTATTAATACCCCAAACTGCAGATGGTTTGTTTACATGTTTATGAAGAAAAGCATGGTATAATAGCCGAGTGCCCTAGGGGCAAGCATTGCTCTGAGAATGACGTCTGCTTTTGTCAGAGTGTTGTTGTTCAAGCCAAGTATTGAGAAGTGAATCACGATAATGTCACCATCAAATGCTCATATGACATTTTTTTGTCAAAGGCCCTACTTTCAGAATCAATTCTTTATTTTCTCCTTTTATGTTATGCGTTTGTTGACGTAACACCTTGACTTGATTTGCAAATTCTTGCAGCCTTGATTCATACGCTTAAAAAATGCATGTTTGTCAGAAGCCTGGGGACTGAAGGCCCCTGGGGGCTGAAGGCCATGACAATGGTATTGTCCTGGAAGTCAGGAGACAAGTAATAAATACAAAAACGTGCGGCTCAGCCATAACTCCCATTCCTGCGACGCTGCACTTGCTAACTTAGCTCAGTTTGTAACTTCCAGGAAGCTCTTGAGAATAAGAGCCTGTGTTTCAGAGTCATTTATCAGCCTCAGTGACCTGTTTCCTCATCCCCTGAAACAGCCTTTACAGTGTTTTTTTTTTTTTTAACTAACTTTAAAATAATGGTGTCCTAAAATGGACTGGCACCCCATCCAAGGTCTCCCATGCCTTATGCTCCCCACCCCTCAACTGCTTAAGCAGAAATGGATAGGTGGATGGATGGATGGAATTATATAAACAAAAACAATCACAAAAAATAAACGTCTAACCACACATCAAAATTATATTTTTACGATGCTGTATTATTTTACTGTAAGTAGTATGAAGTAGATTATAAGCCCAGTTGAGCATGTTTCAAGCATGCAATACAAGAAGACAGCGACCCCTAGTGTTCAACAAAAACATTGCATTGTACGACCCTGCTGAGTCTAGGGATCTTCCATCTTTCTTAAATCAGGGAACAGCAAATGAAAACAGACCCGGGCTAGGAACCCCCTACCACTAATGCACGACTAAGATATGTTTGTTTTGTTTCTCTAGGAAACGGTCTCCCTCTGTCTAATTAAACTTTGGATGAGTGCAACATGTTGAATTTTGTAATGTTGAATATTCAGTGGCTAACAGCACGAAATGCATGACAATACCAGGATCGTATGAAGACAAGAATGTGTCTGTGGTGCTCCTGGAAGAGCTCTGCAGATATATGGCTGAAAGCCCTTGGACTGGTCCTTAATTATCCATAATGCTGCGGAGCATTTCTGATGGAATCACCTCACCTTGACTTATTGCTGGTTGTTATTTTGGTCTTCTTGTTTGGCATGAAAAATGCGTTCTGTTCAAATTTACTTTAATTAGTGTTCGAGTTCTCACTTTATGGCAGCCAGATGTATTTAACTACACGCGCATTTGTGACGGTCACTGTTCAGAAGTTAGTGTGTGTGTGTGTGTGTGTGTGTGTGTGTTCCTAAGGTAGTCTGAAGGAAGATAAAGTCCAGTTAAATTTGGGTACCATAAATCTGACCGGATTGGGAAACACTGCTCTACGTTAAGATGGAGACACCTTTTGTTCATCATTATTACACAACCTGGCTTGTAAAACCAGCCATTTTCTCTTTCTTTTCAGGAACCTGCTGTATGTTTATCCTCAGAGACTGAACTTTGTAAACAGGCTGGCGTCAGCAAGGAACATCACCATCAAGATCCAGTTTATGAGTGGGGAAGAACAGGAATCTTGTCTGCCGGTGAGTGTATCTCATGCCGGGGTCCCTACGTGCCAAGGTCCCTACATGCTGGGCTCCCTATATGCCAGGGTCCCTACATGCTGGGCTCCCTATGTGCTGGGGTCTCTACATGCCAGGGTCTCTACGTGCCAGGGTCCCTACATGCTGGGCTCACTATGTGCTGGGGTCTCTACATGCCAGGGTCTCTACATGCCAGGGTCCCTACATGCTGCGCTCCCTATGTGCTGGGGTCCCTACATGCCAGGGTCCCTGCATGCCAGGGTCCCTACATGCCAGGGTTCCTACATGCTGGGCTCCCTGTGTGCTGGGGTCTCTACATGCCAGGGTCCCTACATGCTGGGTTCCCTATGTGCCGGGGGCCCAATGTGCCAGGGTGTCTACGTACCGGCGCCTCTACATGCCGGGGTCCCTGCGTACCGGGGTCCCTCTGTGCCTGGTCACATTCCGGTCACTTTTACTGTCAGCCCCATTGGCACTATGGTGACGCCAGGCCAGGTGCAGGTGCACTATCATGCTCAGAGTGGGCAGTTGACAACCCACACAAAATGCAGGGAGCGTGGTGAAGCTCAGGAACACGGAGCATCGGTAACACATCTGAAGGTCTGAATCACAGTGCTGAACACTGCATGACCAACATGCATTCATATACAGTATCATATACAGATCAGCTTAGCAATATGTGATTTGGCAGCAACACATTTCCTTTGATAATATTATTATACTTATATTTCAAAAGTTTTCTCTTATGATTCTCTTAACTAAAGGCTGACCATAGAATTATTCTTTGGTTTTAATTTTATTGTAAATGATTGAGAAATACATTTATTAAGAATGTATATAATTATATTTTTAAAAATAGGGTGATAATATATTATTTGTCTTTGCTCTGTGGGTCTTTTTCTTACCTCACATGTACAGCACTGGGGCTTTATGTCCGTCCTCCGCTCAGGCTATGTGGACTTTGCATCTTCTTTCTGTGTCATGTGCTTCTCCTCTGGATGCTCCACTTCTCTTCTGTCATCCAAAGCCAGTTAGGCTGATGTACATATACATGTGCGAAGGAATCCTGTGCAGGCCGTACCACCACCTTGTGCCCTAAACAGACATTCGGCCTCTTTGATTCTGACCAGGATTGATGGCTGTACTATTTTTAAAACTTAAGCCTTATTATTGATTATTGAAATACAAAACTTTCAGTGTTTTAATATACATTTTCCTTTTTATCTTTTAGGTTATTTTTGGGAAATCCAGTGGGCCTGAATTTGTACAGGAAGTGTACACACCAATCACATACCATAACAAGCAAGTACCCCAAGAATCTGCTGTTCTACATAGATAGATATGCTTTCCTAGCTAGACCTACTTGTTAAAAGTCTTTCCCTCCGAAAAGCAAATCATGTGACTGCAACTCTATATATACAGCAAGAGGTTCAATTACTGTTCCACTAAATGTTTGAATGGGCAAGGCATTTGATATAAATGATTTTGAATTTGCCATGACAGTTTGACTGATGACAATTGATGAATGCCAGATGTGGGGGATTCCACAGTGTCAAAAGACAGCCATTGTCATGGGATTTTCATGCACAGTGGCTGCTTGAATTTCAAAGAATGGCGTGATAAACCAGAAACATCTAATCAGTAGCAATTCTGTGGGCAAAAATACCTTGTTAATTAGAGAGGTTGGAGAAGAATGGTCAGATTTGTTAAAGCTAACAGGAAGTCAACAAGTGCAAAAGTAAGAAAAACTGTATATCCTACCCCCAGTATTATGTAGTTGAACCTAATGAAGTGACCACAGTGTGTGCGTGTGTGTGTGTGTGTTTGTGTGTGTGTGTGTGTGTGTGTGTGAGCAGGTATACGTTACTTTATGAGGACACAATGTCCCCACAACGTAATGAATACCCGTTTTTTTCCCTTATGGGGACCAGTTTAAATTTAATAAAAATCTGCGACTGCAGTGAAAAAACTAAAAATGCAAAAAATTGCTTGGTTACTTAAGGTTATGGTTAGGACTGGGTGGGGGTTAAGGTTCTCATAATTAGCGTTAGCATTTTTCCCATAGAAATGAATGAGCGGTCCCCATAAAGATATGTTTATCCGACATATGTGTGTGTGTGTGTGTCTGTGTGTATACATATATACAGTACTATGCAAAAGTCTTTGGCAGTCAAAAGAAATCTTTGAAGCTATTTATCTGGGTAATAAGTACATATTTGCTCAGAACAAAAACAGTTTAACATTAGAATGTATGCCAGTTATGTTTAGCACAATAAAAACTAACAGGAATTTCTACTTTACTCCAAAAAGTTACTGATATGTAGTTGGATGGCTAGATGAACACCGCTTCAGTTCCCAAACCTCTCCTCAGAGGCACCTCAGCCGTTCCATGTAATGGTTAAATTTTACCACCAGCTCAATTAATTTACTAAATTGACTTTAAAAAGTCGCCTCGTGCCCATTGCTTCCGGGATAGGCTCCGGACCCCCCGCGACCCAGTAGGATAAGCGGTTTGGAAAATGGATGGATGGACTTTAAAAAGTCAATGAATTATTGATGAGCCATTGGAGGTGGGATAGTAGTCAAAAAATGCATGGGAGTACTGGATAGTTGCTGCAGATACGGAGGTGTCTATAGGAGAGATTTTGGACTGGATAAGGTGGCAGTTTTACCATCATAATATCATAATTTTACATGAAGATCATTTCAACATAATTTCCTTTGCCAGCCTATTATCTTTGCACAGTACTGTGTGTGTATATATGTGAAACTTTACACAACACAGACATATGTTTTCCATAAAGCAATTTCATTTCAACCTAATTTTATTATTAGGTTATTAGAAAAATGATGAAAGGTTCTTGAGTGACCTACAGCATCTGTGGTGAGCGAATGGGTGGCAGCAATAAAGCAAAAAAAGAAAATGAAAAAAATTAAGAAAATGTCTCTTTCATTTACATGCACACAGATTCAACCATAGGTAATGATACTGCAGAGGACCCGTCACTCCTGCTGTATCTCTGTCGGGACAGTTTCGGAAATGAGGAGACACCGGAAAAGCTGTCAGTTAAACCTTATTACATGCTGCCCTGTTCAGGTCTCCGGACTTTTACGAGGAGGTGAAGATCCAACTTCCGGCCAAAGTCACGGAGCGCCACCACCTGCTGTTTACGTTCTACCACATCAGCTGCCAGCAGAAGCAGAATCAGGGCGGGGCCAACGAGACTCTCATTGGCTACTCGGTGCGTGACCGTCATGCTGCATGAGCCAGTTGACACACACATATTTGTATTCATATCTCTGTCACGACCATCCAGTCATTTATGGGAAAAATCCTAATCCTAAGAATGACAACCTCAAGCCCCCACCCAGTTACTATCAGTAACCAAACAAAACTCAAAGACTTTCGGCATTTTTTTGTTTTTTGATTGCATCCGCAGATTTTTATGAAATTGAGGTTTATATTGTAGGGACCTGAAAATGGCCCCACAAGTTATAAAGTAACAAATTTAGACACATTGTAGGGACATTTCGTTCCCAGAAGCTCAGGAGCAACTGTCCTTTTCCGAGTTAATGTTACCGAAATTAGATAATATTACCACACAGGTATTTTAGCGAAGGTACGCGGACAGAAATGCCGCTGGCGCAACACCCGCAGCTATCGATAACACTCGCGCTGTTTATTAAAAAGGACAGACAAGTACTCACACAGACCGAGAAAAAAAAATGAAACGACAACCACCTACGTACCCGTACTGGCACACAAACACTCAAATATACTTCCAAATAATTCTAGTCAACCGCGTCAACTGGCGCACAACACAGGTGCACACAGCGCCTACACCACTCCCGCGCAGTGCAGCAATCCCAGCAGCCTCTGCAGCAATTCACTCAGGTGAATGTGTGAAAGATTCTAACAGTGAATTAGAGCTGTCGATGCTACGATTATATAATTCCGTGGTACGACCCCACCTAGAATATTATATGCAGGTTTGGTCACCATACCTTAAAAAGGACACTGCTGCCTTGGAAAGGATGCAATGCAGGGTGACGAGAATGATTCCTGATCTTAGAGGAATGTCTTATGAGGAGAGGTTAGCTGAGCTGAATCTGTTTAGAATCGCGCAAAGGAGACAAAGAGGGGACATGATCCAGGTATATAAGATTCTGACAGGTCTGGTTGCTGTTCAGCCAAATGATTACTTCAATATTAGTTTAAATACTAGAACTCGTGACCATAGGTGGAAATTAGCAGGAGAACATTTTAAATGAATCTGAGAAAGCACTTCTTTACACAGCGTGTAGTTAGAGTATGGAATAGTCTCCCTGTTTGTGTAGTGCAAGCAAAACCCTGGGGTCCTTTAAATCAGAGCTAGATAAGATTTTAACAACTCTGAGCTATTAGGTAAGTTCTCCCCAAACGAGCTTGATGGGCCAAGTGGCCTCCTCTCGTTTGTAAATTTCTTATGTTCTTATGAATGTGGTAAATACAAACACACACGCACACACACACACACACACATTCATAATGCTACATATTTGTGACCATGGTGACTGTCTCCCCCGCAGTGGCTCCCAATAATCAACAACGACCGCCTTCAGACGGGACAGTACTGCCTTCCTGTGGCCCTGGATCGACTTCCTGTTAATTACTCATTACATTCCCCAGAGGTGGGCAAGCTGAGCCATTATCAGACTCCTTCTTCCTGCTATCAGTCAATGACTCATTTTCCTTTTCATGTCTGATTTTGTTTTTCTTAGAAAATACCTAATCAGGTTCCCCCGGTGAGGTGGATGGAAAATCACAAGGGCGTCTTTAACCTGGAGGTCCAAGCTGTATCTTCTATACACACGCAGGTGCATGCAGTAATTCGGAACCTTCTTTTTGTAGTTTATCAGTGAGGCAATAATTCCTTGATTTTTGAACGAGAATGTGAGTTTGACATGATGCGTGCAGGTGAAGCCAAGTTTGAGGCTAATTGAACCCCATAGCATTCTTGAAGTGATTTAACAGATATGCATTATTACCAAAGATGAATGGTCTGTAGCTGAGATTCTGTTGCTTGGGTTCCTATCTAATTAGGGGGGGAGTGGGGGGGTGGGGGGAGAAATCATTACTGAATGACAGTTTGAAATCCTCACCCTTGTCAACTCCCCTGCCTCTGGTCTCTAGGACAACCACTTGGAGCGCTTTTTTACCCTTTGCCATGCTCTGGAGGGCAGAACGTCATTCCCCATCCGCGTGCGGGATGAGAAGATCCCAGAGAACAAGCTGGAGCACGAGCTGAAGCTGAGCATCATCTCTCTGTCTTCCTCTGGCCTGGAGCCGCTCGTGCTCTTCCTCCATCAAGTCTTGGACAAGCTCTTCAGGCTGATTCTCCAGCCGATGGTCATCGCAGGGCAGACAGGTGACTGAGGCTGTGCAGGAATGAAGGGGTGGGGCCTGGCACAGGGGCATGGGAGGGCTGAAGTG
The DNA here is from genome assembly GCF_023856365.1 of Brienomyrus brachyistius. Classification (NCBI taxonomy): domain Eukaryota; kingdom Metazoa; phylum Chordata; class Actinopteri; order Osteoglossiformes; family Mormyridae; genus Brienomyrus; species Brienomyrus brachyistius. The sequence continues at coordinate 27,489,956 of NC_064534.1, forward strand.
ATTCTCACTATCAGGGGAGGTACTTTCAGGAAGAAGCTGGTCATTGGCTAGTAACCTGTCAACAGTAACATGGTACTTCCACCTCTGGCATTCGAGACAGTCATAAAAATCTGCTTTTACTTTGTTATGTAAGATAGTGATGCAATATAATGCTCTTAGAATGTCATGATGTTTAAAGCTATTTATGAGGATAGTATGTATATACAGTACTGTGCAAAAGTCTTAGGCACCCAAAAGAAATGTTTAGCGCTATTTATCTGGGTAGTAAGTGCACATTTTCTTAGAACAAAAAATATGATTTAACATAAGGACATATGAAAATTACGAGTAACACAATAAAAACTACAGTAGTAAAAATGTCTTCTGTTCTCCAAAAAGTTACTGATATCTACTTGGATAGCTAGATGAACACCACCTCAGTTCCCAAACCTCTCCTCAGTGGCACCCGAACCATTCTATGTATTTATTAAATTTCACCCCCAGCTCACTTAATTAATTAACTTAATTAGTTAAAAAAGTGAACGAGATATTGAATAGATATATGAGGTGAGTTAATGATCATGTCAAAAAATACACGGGTGTGTTGTATGGTTGCTGGAAATAATAGGGTTATTTTAGCAGAGGTTTTGAAATGGCTAAGCTGACACACTTTGCCAGGCGTAACAGCATAGTTTTACACCAACATGACAGTTATTTAAACATAATTTTTTTGGCTGACTAAGATTTCTGCACAGTACCGTATTTGCTCAAAAAAAACACAATTTAACATTATAATATATGCAAATGAACAGTAACACAATAAAAACCCACAGGAATGTCTTCTGTTCTCCAAAGAGTTACTGTCACCTTGATGGACGGCTAGATGAATAGTGCTTTATTAGTTCAATGACTTGACGAGGTCTTGATTAGCTAGATGTGGTGTGCAAATGGTTCAGTTCTAATTGTATCTAATTTGGATATCCTCATTTTGCAAAGATCAGATACAAAGAATCTCGTTGCCAACTTTGCCGAGCAAAACTGTTCTGGCTTAAATTTTGTGCGTGATCTCTGATGATGCATCTTAAGCTAGACTTGTCAGGTTTGTCTTCTCCTCTGTGGATGACATGCTCTGTGTAAACGGCATTTGATTGGGGTGTGTGTTTGCGTGTCTTGCAGCTAACCTGGCCCAGATTGCTTTTGAATCTGTGGTATCCATCATCAACAGCCTCCACAACAGCCAAGAGCTGGTCAGGGACCAGCAAGGAAGGAACTGTCTCCTAGCAACCTACCTGTATTTCGTCTTCCGACTGCCATACACTCAGCGTGAGATCGTGACCACGGGTAAGGCCCACGCTTTTGCGTCACCGTAGAAATTAGCAACCACATACAAGTCAGACATCTATTTTTGATCACAAAATTGTCTGTCACCAGATCCTAATTTGTTTGCATTATGTTTTCTTGTTTGCACTATGTATAGTGTCTTTGCACTTTGTTTTGCGCTATATATAGGTTTGTCTGTGTTCTACATTCATGTGTGCAAGATTTTGCGCATTGGATCATCTTGATCTTAATTTACACAAGCATTCAAATTGTAATGTTTTCATTGAAGTTGTAGATAATCAAATATGGTTTCTACCCAGCAGTCTTCTTCATTTAGAAGGTCAATAATGTTCATAGCTAGACTAACTCATGTAACAGGTATGGGCCAGTGTACAGATATCACTGGCATTTTCTAATACAAAATTAAAAAACCGATTAGTATATTATGCAAGCCGGCACTGTACACACTGGGAAGAAGTGGAAACTCTTTTCATTGACCGTGAAGTATGAAACTCTGATTAACATTAGAGAACCACCACTCAAGTACCGGTTTTAACATTTTTTTTCCTCCAATTATCTGGTCTAAAGGCATATTTCAAAAGCTTACCCTGATTTATAATAAAATGCTTTTAAATATAATCATTACTTTATATAGAGAATGCGACTGTTGTCAGATGACATATTATAAAGACTCCTGTCTAGCAGGTGTGTTGTTTTGTTACATTATAATTTTATAATGGGATATGAGTCATCTCTGTCTCACCTTTGTACTTCAGTATTTATACTTCTCACATGTCGGTTTTGTTGCGTTCTGTAATGTGTACAGTGTATATCTCTCCAATGACTTGTGTATCTTTCTGAAAGGAGAGGAAACAGACTATCTGAAAAAGGAACAAATGTCTATATATATTGATAAACTGTAACGACAGTTTCCTCACGGATAATGAAAGTATTCTCATTCTGAAAATTAGAGAGTAATATAGAAGAAAAAAAATGAGACAAATATACAAATATTTACAAGAATGTATTTATAGTGAGGTACTGTGTGTAGCTGTATTTGCATATGTGTTTCTGTGTGAATGTGTCTGTTTTTACCTAGCTTCTCTCTGCCAGTTGCGTTGGTCCTCAGTTGCTCTGTGATGTGAGTTATGGTTAAACTGGTCCCCAGGCACCGGCGGGCAAATGCTGCACCCCGAGGGCCGTTATAACACCATGGGTCGTGCCTCGGCCAACTCCGTGGGCTCCAGGCTGTTGCAGTCGCGTGTCCTGAGCAGCAGCAACCCGGACATCCACGACGTCCAGGCCACTGCCGACACTGAGGTCAAGGGCATCATGGGTTCCAAGGTTCGGTGCTGGCGTCTGTGGGGCTACAGGGCAGGCAGTGTGGGACTACAGGGCAGGCAGTGTGGGCCTACGTGGCAGGTGGTGTGGGGCTACGTGGCAGGCAGTGTGGGGCTACAGGGCAGGCAGTGTGGGCCTACGTGGCAGGTGGTGTGGGGCTACAGGGCAGGCAGTGTGGGGCTACGTGGCAGGTGGTGTGGGGCTACGTGGCAGGCGATGTGGGGCTACAGGGCAGGCGGTGTGGGCCTACGTGGCAGGTGGTGTGGGGCTACGTGGCAGGCGATGTGGGGCTACAGGGCAGGCAGTGTGGGGCTACAAGGCAGGCAGTGTGGGGCTATGCGACAGGCAGTGTGGGGCTACGTGGCAGGTGGTGTGGGGCAAAAGGGCAGGCAGTGTGGGGCTACGTGGCAGGTGGTGTGGGGCTACAGGGCAGGCGGTGTGGGGCTACAGGGCAGGCAGTGTGGGGCTATGGGGCAGGCACTGTGGGGCTACGGGGCAGGCAGTGCGGGGCTACGGGGCAGCCAGTGTGGGGCTACGGGGCAGGCACTGTGGGGCTATGCGACAGGCAGTGTGAGGCTACGTGGCAGGTGGTGTGGGGCTACGGGGCAGGCAGTGTGGGGCTATGTGGCAGGTGGTGTGGGGCTACGGGGCAGGCAGTGTGGGGCTACGTGGCAGGTGGAGTGGGGCTACGGGGCAGGCAGTGTGGGGCTACAAGTAGGTATGGAGTTATAGGGTGGGTGGTGTGGAGCTACAAGTAGGTGTGGGGCTACATGAAAGGAGGTGTGGGGTAATGGGACAGGCAGGGTGGAGCTACAAGTAGGTGTGGGACTACATGACAGGTGGTGTGGGGCTATGGGGCAGGCAGTGTGGGGCTATAAGGAGGTGTTGAGTTATAGGGCCAGCGGTGTGGAGCTATTGGGCGGGCGGTGTGGGGTTACGTGGCAGGTGGTGTGGGGCTACAGGGTGGTCTGGAGCTACAGGACAGGTGGTGTGGGGCTACAAGGAGGTGTGGAACTGCAAGGCAGGTGGTGTGGGGCTATGGGGCCAGCAGTGTCAGGCTAATGGGCAGGCCATGTGGGGCTACAGGAAAGTGTGGAGCTACAAGGATGGTGCTGTAGGGCTATATGGTGCTGTGGGGCTACAAGGCAGGTGGTGTGGGGCTACAGGGTAGGTGGTGTGGAGCTACGGGGCAGCAGTACTGTGTTACTGAATGGTGTCTACTTGGAAATGGGAACTGTTCTGCATAGGTACTGAACAATACTTCATTATACTTATATATCAAGTACAGCTTACCTGAAAGTACAAATTACTGGGCAGTACTTACCTGACATTACTGGGTACTGGCCAGTATTTGGTTCCAATGTACTGCTTGCCTGGGAAGTCTGAGTACTGAGCAGTGATTACCACAGCACACTGGGAAACTATGATTATTTATTGATTTTCCTGTAGGGTTTAAATCACGTGGGCAATCGCATGTCCACATTCGTGGACGTAAACAACTACTTCCAGGCCGCAGGGGCCATGAGGCCGGGAAATAAAAAGGTAATACTCCCTCTGACCAGGAGGGGGAGCTAACCAATCATACTTTTTCCAGTCTTAGGCTTCAGTAGATGTTGATGAAACTTGTTGCAATTGTAGACTTTTTAAGAAATCAAATGCTATGGCTAAGTAACCTCAGCCATCCATCCATCTATCCATATTGACATACAGTTAAAGAGTGTGTCATTGCTGATATGAACTGGTAATCTGAGTTTCCCAACCTTGAAACACTTTGTTGTTAATGAGAAGCACCTCATTAGGTGCATCACTAGGCCACATGGCATCACTAAACCAGCACAGGCTATGTAAGACTGCAGTTTTGAAGAGCACTAATCATTGGGGTATTTGTTATGGTGTGGCGGCTAGCACGGTGATTATTACAGCATTTGGCCATGCTCGGTAAAGCCACGATATGGGGAATCTCCAGCTGTTTGACGGGCCCTACTTTGTTGTGTGACACACCTGCAGCAATTCCACGAGGAGGTGGCCCTGCAGATGGTGGTTAGCACCGGGGTGTGCCGGGAGAATGCCTACAAGTATGCCTGGTTCTTCTTCGAGCTCCTGGTGAGTCGCTCGATGCAGAACAGATCAGTTTATGCATCCATATTCCTCCGTCTGCTCTTGCCAGGGCATTCCCAGTATTCACGTGTGTTCTGGGATCCGTATGTCGACTGCTTTATTTTCAGGTGAAGAGCATGGCCCAACACGTCACCCAGCTGGAGAAGCAATGCATCCCCAGAAGGAGTCGCTTTTCTGATCGGTTTAAAGATGACATCACCACCATTGTGAGCGTGGTGACTGCAGAGATCGGAACCATTCTGGTGAAGCAGCAGAAGGTACAGAGGAACCAGGGAACCCACACGTAATAACAATGGGGATTATCACTGGTTGCTCTAAAATTGTTATTGGTTTTCCAGTTTTTCATGGAAACACGTTCAAATGATTTGGCTGAACGAACACTTCCTTTGTTAACTGCCCTGTTTAGGAGCTGGAACAAGCAGAAAAAGTCAACATCAGCCTGGCCTTTTTCTTGTATGACCTCCTGTCGCTCATGGACCGGGGCTTTGTGTTCCAGCTTGTGAAGAATTATTGCAACCAGGTAAGCCCAGTCTCAACCGGCGCTATCAAATGAACAGGCTGCCCGGCCCACGTGGGCCACTGTTTCACTGCAGTCCAAGATGCCCATATGGAACACCGCAGTATGTCCGGCCACATCACAGCATGCACCCCCCCCCCCCAGATGTCGGCGAAGAGCGCGTCCCTGCCCACCATGATCACCATGCGACTGGAATTCCTGCGCGTCCTGTGCAGCCACGAGCACTACCTGAACCTCAGCCTTTTCTTCCTGCACCCAACCTCTGCCCCTGCCTCCCCCTGCCCATCCATCTCTTCACAGGTAGGCGGTCATGCTCTGCAATATGTTGCTAACACTTTGTTTAACCCCAGATCACAGGTCCAGAAAATGAAAATCCAGACCAAGATTTTGTTTCATCCAACCAGTTGAGTGACTTTGTGACTTGTGCTCAACTGGTTGGTTGAAGCAAAATCTCAATCTGGATTTTTGTTTTCTGTACCTGAAATTTCCACCTTCGCCTGAGATCGGTTGGTTCCCCATCCTGGGTTATTCCCTGCCTTGCGTCCAATGTTTCTGGGATTGGCTCAAGACCACCAAGAAGATCCTCCTCTCCTCTCTCAATGTTGACAGAACTCTGGTTCGGGCTGCAGCTTCCAGGAGAACAAGGTGGCGAGCATGTTTGACCTTTCACAAGACTTTAAGCAGCAGCATTACCTCACCGGCCTGCTGCTGACGGAGCTCAACGCTGCCCTGGACATGGAGTCTGAGGGGTACGTCTCAGCTTGTCTGTCTGAATCTGTCTGTCTCAGCCTGTCTGTCTGAATCTGTCTGTCTCAGCCTGCCTGTCTGAATCTGTCTGTCTCAGCTTGTCTGTCTGAATCTGTCTGTCTCAGCCTGTCTGTCTGAATCTGTCTGTCTCAGCTTGTCTGTCTGAATCTGTCTGTCTCAGCTTGTCTGTCTGAATCTGTCTGTCTCAGCTTGTCTGTCTGAATCTGTCTCAGCCTGTCTGTCTGAATCTGTCTCAGCTTGTCTGTCTGAATCTGTCTGTCTCAGCTTGTCTGTCTGAATCTGTCTGTCTCAGCTTGTCTGTCTGAATCTGTCTGTCTCAGCCTGTCTGTCTGAATCTGTCTGTCTCAGCTTGTCTGTCTGAATCTGTCTCTTTCAGTATTCACTGCCTGTCTTAGTGTATCTGTCTGTCTGAATCTGCTGTCTCAGTGTACCTACCTCTCTATTTCATTTCGTCTGAATCTTCCAGTATCAATGTACCTGTCTGCCTGTGTCTGAATGTCCATCCTTTAGTGTATTAAACCTGTCTTCTTCTATCCATCTGTCTTCCAACCCAAGACTGCATTTTTGTTTAAGTTATATGTATTTTTGTCTGTATCATCATTGGTTGGTTTCATATGGCTTGATTGAGTGGGTATGTTTGTGGGCTTCAGTTTGTACGTTTCTATCTGTTGATTCACTTCTCTGTTTCAGTCTCCTTCCTGCTGGGTATCAATTTAGCTTATTTTAATGTTGAAAACAAAATACGATGTACCAGATATAAGCAATAAAAACGCAAACATTAACTGATAATTAGCCATCGTGGGTTATTGATTAATATAGATTTATAATTGTTTTTGTACGTGATGAGAAAGCGTAATGACACACTTTCTTTTCTCTGTTTTTTGCCTTCTGTCTCTTTTTATAACAAGGATATTCATCAAGGCGTAAATATCGATCAAAGCATTTGTCTCAGTCTTCCTGTCGTGCTAACAAGACTCATCTGTTAGCCTGCCTCAATTTGTCTGCCTGCCTTAATTTGTGTTGTATGGTGAAATGTCTGTCTTAATCGGAGCGTCTTAATCAGTCTGTCTACATTGTTTTTCAGTTTACCATTCCCTATATGCCCGTCTCGGTTCATAACCTGCACGCGGGTAGCTGTTGTGTCACACCGATCTGTAGCACCCTCCATCGTAGCGTTGTAGCATCCCCCCCCCCAGCATCCCCTCCCCCCCCCCCCCCCGCCCCGTGAGTGAGTTTTCTGGTTGCTTGGTGACACTCGCTGACCTGAGCCTCTCCATGTTTGCAGGGGTAAGGTGCAGAGGAAGGCCATCAATGCCATCTACAGCCTGCTCTGTGCTCACGACCTGGACTTGCGATGCAGCCGCCCTGAGGTCCGGTCAAAGATCGCGGCTCTCTATCTACCCCTTGTGGGTATTATCATCGATTCTCTTAGTCACCTCGACTTCACAGGTCAGTTTTAGGCCACTGGCCTCTGTTTTTACCCCAAGGTATGTTTCTCTTCAATGCCAAATGTTAAGTCGCTTAATAATTTTTTACAGATATTCCAACATGGCTACCTGTTGAATTGAGGTTGAGTTTGGAGGTAAAAAAAAAAAAAAAAACAGTTTTGACCTCAGTGGTTGTAGAAATATTGAAAAAAGCAGAAATCTGAATTTGAGCAGGATTTACTGAAACACCACTGATAAGTCCAGCTCTACCTTGCCCATCACATGTAGAAGACGGTCATTAATTTGAAGCAATCTTTGGTGCCCTTGTCCCAGTTTCACTGGCATTGCAGTTGGCAGGTGCATGAACAGGACCGCTGTGAAAATATGGCCTTGGAGTTACAGAAATATTGATCCTCCTGCCCCCTTCCCTCCACCTCATTGGCCCCTGTCGCTCTGGCGTCTGGTGCATATCCGCTCACACGTGTGGCCGCATGGCCCCCTTGTTCCCGCAGTGGCGGACTCCCTTGGTGGTAAAGGGAAGTCGGGGGGCCCGGAGGATGAGGCCGACAGCGTCACCCCAATCAATCAGTCAGTTGCCATGGCGATCGCAGGCAACCCCTTCAGCACCCTGGGGAGAAACGCTTTAAGTTCTATTACGTCTGGGGTGAGAGATCCATAGTTTGCTCTTCCTGTTGAGAAAAACCTCACCAGAACTCTGGTTGTTTTATCGCACGTGTCTTTCAGGAAATAACTATTGTGATCTTTGAGTCAGTTTGCAAAACAATACTATTTGTTCTAGCACCTGTTTGCAGCTTCAAATTCCTGCTCCATATTTTTTAAATAAATAATACCAATGGTACTTGTGGCATGCTTGATTTTTAAATAAGTGCTGAACACACTTTCACGAATTGCGCCTCACACAGCAAATGACTCTTTGTGCCTCTTTGTCTAAGTCTTCGAAGGCCAGTGGCACCCTGACCGCAGAGACCAGCCGCAACCTGCTCGTCTGCTTCCTCTGGGTAATGAAGAACGCCGAGCAGAGCCTGATCCAGAAGTGGACCGTGGACATGCCCTCTTCCCAACTTAGTCGGCTGCTGGAACTGCTCACCATCTGCATCTCCTGCTTTGAGTACCGCGTAAGTCACGGTTCTTTTCTAGAGTTCTGCCTAAAAGTGGAGAGATGAATGAAACGAGCTTCACGTGAAGGCCAGATAAGCAATAAAAGCAAGCAAACACTTTCTTGAGAAATAGTGGAACTGAGGGTGGTGGTTTGACCAAAGTGTTTGTCACGTTGCTGTTTGAAATACACTGTTTTGATAAAAAAAAATAAAAAATCACAAGTTTTTCAGTTTAATAATAATTTGCATAAAAAACATCTCTGCAGCTGTGTGAACTTTAAATTTAATTTGATTGTTTAATTGTAAGATGTATATCAGCATTCACTTTGTGAAGCCGCCATGAAATTCCCGGGGGAGGGGGGTGGGAATTAAATTCCTTACTGGTAGTGCCTGATAACCAGACCAGTTAATCAGTACACAAACTTTAATGGACAAAGGTTTCATTGGAGTGGGATGTGAACCAATCACATGCTGAATCCTGCAGGGCAAGCAGAGCTCTGACAAAGTGAGCACCCAGGCTCTCCAGAAGTCACAGCAAGCCAAGGCTCGCCTGGAGGAGGCGCTGCTGCTCGGCATGGGCGCCCGCGGGGAGATGATGAAGCGCGTGGGAGGTGAGCAGGTCCTTCTCATTGTCTCCTTTACAAAGGACTGACATGGGAGACTCGTCACTAAAGTCCATATCTGGCCTGTCCTGGCCTGACCTGCACTCATGCATCGTATGATACTTGAGTGTGGTGGCTGTCTTGGCTCCACATTAATACCGTGTTCAGCTGTGATCCACCTCAAACCCCTTTGACCTCGCAGGTACCGACCGCACCATAGGCCAGAGGGAGAACCTCCGCTGGAGAAAAGACCTCACACAGTGGCGTCAGACCAATGACAGGCAGGACAAGTGAGTCAGTGCAGAAATATTGGTTCTGATCTCAACCTGTACATATACCTCCAGGCTGTGGGGAGAAGTATTATGGGGATCATAACCCCTCCAACCCCATCCCTCCTGCATTTTCTCAGAACGAAGGCAGAGCTGGACCAGGAGGCCCTCATCAGCGGCAATCTGGCCACCGAGGCCAACCTCATCGTCCTGGACATGCTGGAGACCATCGTGCAGGTGGGAGCTCTCTGCCAGCACTGAGTGTAGCACGAGGCTTTGCCGCCTTCAGGAAAATGGGCTGAGAAACTGAGCTTTGCTTTGCACAGTCCTGTTGGTTGAGCTTCTTCGTATTGTGGATAGCACTGCTGCTCCATACCTCCATGGTTGGGGGTTCGAATCGCTCCCTTACTCTGTGCATGCATGTTTGCACGTTCTCCTCATGTCGCTTGGGTTTCCTTCCAAGGTCCGAAAACTGGCAGTTATACTGACCTCTATCCCTAAATCATCTTAGGTGATGGATCATACTTGTATTCTGTGTTCTTGATTGCTTGGTTCAGGTATGCTGGAAGCCGGGAGGGAGAAAAATACAGGCTGTCTGGGGCTTCCGGAGGACTGGCATTAGAAACACTGGTCTATGCTGTATGCCTGTGTGTTTTAGGGTGCATCTGGACATGCCCAGCCATGGACTGGCATCCCATTCCACCACCCCAGTGTTGTGCTTTTTTATGTAACCCAGTCCAGGATAAGTGACTGGCAGATGGATTGATTGCGTAACCCCAACCCATATCCTCTTTCTCTCCCGTGCCCCGGCATGCCTCGCTGCCATGCAGGGCGTGTCCGTGGTCGACTCCAAGGACGGTGTGCTAGGTGGGGTGCTCCGAGTGCTGCTCCACTCCCTCACCTGCAACCAGAGCACCACCTTCCTGTCGCATTGCTTCGGCACGCTACGCTCCCTCGTGGTGAAGGTACAGACACCAAGCTTTCCGGCGTCCCCTCACCGCTCCTTGTGCCCCCTGGTGGAAATAACAGGTCTATGCACCACTGTTGCAGTACGGCGACCTGCTGTTCGAGGAGGAGGCGGAGCAATGCGCCGACCTGTGCCAGAAGATGTTGCAGTACTGCAGCAGCTGCGTGGACAGCAACCGCAGCCAGGCCTGCGCCACCCTGTACCTCATCATGCGGTACAGCTACAGCTCGGCCAGCGTAAGGATCCCTGCCTCGGCTGGGATGCCATGGGGCCCCTCACCGCCCCGACAATCAGAGCCAGGCAGCTCCACCGAGAGCTGGCTGTCCTTCCTGTGTTTATCCTAAGTTTCCTTTAATCAAGGCCACGCGTCGGTGGCAAAATAGTTCCCCGCATGCGAACGTCAATCTCCGGCTGGTGGGTAATGTATCCTCCCTCCACGCCGGGGTCCTGTCCTCTCCTCTCTCGCCGTTTGTTGTGCACTAGCAGCGGGTGTGATCGCCTTTGGCGTAACCACAGCCCGGACCGTCGTTAATTTGGCAGGATGACTCACTCATTTCCGGCAATGTTTTGATTTGATTTCGGAGGGGGCGGGGGGAGCAGGATTGATCGCGGCGCTGGGCTGTTGTAAAGCTGCTGTTTCAGCTTGACCCACAGGCCTAAGGACGGCCAAGAATGCCAGCTGTGCCGCTGATGCACCATAATAGGGACATTAACTCCATCCATCGGGGAGGATTGCTTTGCCATTTTATTGTGCCAAACAAGGTTGATCACACATCACACAATCGATGGGATCAAACACCAGCAACAGCTATGGAAAAAATAAAGATGACAGAGGTGTCGTCTACTTATTAGCCGGCAAATGATTTGTTTAAATGAATACGTCGGATCTTGTACTAGGCTGCAAGCACAAGGCATCGCCACAAGCTTCTCGGTGTGAGAGCTGGTCTTACCAATTCACAGACATGCCAGTGACACGCCGTAAAAATAACTCAGACACTCGAGCGGGGCGGAAAGGGCCTCAGCTGAAGGCAAATACCATTTGTGTGGAATTTATAGCATCAATAAGTAATGTGAGCCTCGCCTCGGAGCAGAGGGCCCCGTTTCCATGGTGTGAGCCCTTGCCTTCCCCGCGCTGAGCTGGCTGTGTCTTGTTGTCCCACCCCCCTCCCCCAAAACATGCAGAATTTCTCACGGGTGAAGATGCAGGTGACCATGTCCCTGGCCTCCCTGGTGGGAAAGTCCTCGGACTTCCACGAGGAGTACCTGCGGCGTTCTCTGCGGACCATCCTGTCCTATGCGGAGGAGGACGTGGAGATGCAGGCCACGCAGTTCCCCTCGCAGGTAAAATGTCGCCGCAGTGCCGCTGGGATGCTGCCGCCCCAGTTTCACTTCCCCTGACTCTCACTGCTGCTTCAAGATGTTACACCATGACATTAATCACATTTCAAGAAACTGCTTCCTAAAAGCCCAGGAGTCTCAGACCTTTCAGATGGAAGCCCTTACAGATTCACCTTGTGTTGTCGCTGCATAGTATTGCACAGACATAAGCATCACTATTCAGACAGAACTCAGAATACTTTATTGCCAGTATGTACATGAAGTGCAAAATAATACTAAAGGACGCTTGAAGAAAGACTTTACAGTACAATAGTGTTGAGCATTTCAGGTTCAGAAGCTACAAATCCTGACCAAGATTGTTTCTACCAACTATTTGAGCATAACTGGTTGGTAGAATTAATACTCTGTGACTTCGACTCTTTATTCTGAAATGCTTGGTAGAAACAATCTTGGTCTGGATTTTTAGCTTCTGAACCTGAAATGCCCAACACTGCAGTACAACATATAAAAAACTGAAGAATATTGTAGAAATGACATATTTACAGAAAACACAGCCATGATGCTGCTCCTATAAAATTCTCTTGGACTATCACTGGTACTCTACTCTCAGTCATTATTATGTAAGGCTCACGTGCTGAAACTAAGGATGTCTCCCTCTGGATAGGCTGGATGGGGGGTGGGCTTACTTAACGGGGGCAGGTATGACTGGCCAGGGCTTGGCGAATGCACAGGAGTTTGCTCAGGTACACTTGTTGTTGGGTTTTGAAGCTCCCTCTGGCTGCACTTGCCTGTACACTGCGGCATCTCAGCCTCCCATGTGTCGCGTACTCAGGTTGATGAACTGCTCAGGAACCTCAACAGCATCCTGTCCGACACGGTGAAGATGAGGGAGTTCCAGGAAGACCCCGAGATGCTGATGGACCTTATGTACAGGTACTACAGTCACAAGGACCTCGTTCTATACATACCACTGAGTCTAAGTAAGTAAAAATAACAAACAGTAGCACAGTGGGTTATAAAAAGGAAGACTGTGCCATACACTCCTCTATTTAAAAAATGGGTAGGCGATATTTACAATGATCCTAACAAATGACTGCCGCCACATCAGAGTTCACAAGACTGCCCCCTCCATGACATAACCCCTCCCTGTGTGCCGTACCACCTCTGTAGCTCCTTCTGTTTCCAATTTCGCTGTGGTCTCTGTGTATTTTTTTTCCTCCTCTTTCTTTGGAAGCATTAAGCCGACTGGCCTAAAGTACCGTCCCCGCTGTGTTCTAGGAAGTACAGCACAGCTGGGCTGCACTGGCCTGCACGCCGTGTCTGTCTGTCTGTCTGTGTGTGTGTGTCTGTGTGTGTGTGTCTGTGTGTGTGTGTCTGTGTGTGTGCGTCTGTGTGTGTCTGTGCTCCTCAGTGTATTTTCAGAGCGCGTGCCTAAAACTGGCAGATTGAAATGTTAACTGCTGCTTTGTTTGGACCTGCAAGGTAATGTAACAGGATCAGGGATATCTGTTGACGTGATAAACTGCCTCACCATAATAAAGGGCTATTAGTATATGATTAGTTAATGGAAAATATGGTTGTGACTTTTGGAACATTCATTTTAATTTTGAATATAATTACTAGCACCTTACCAGTGTAAAGAATTACCCCATGTTTGTTTGTGATTTGATAAATGGATGGGATTAATCATTTCTAAATCAAGTTCTGCATTTTGTCTTAAACTTTTAAAAACCATTCTGCTGTAAAAATGCAAATGAATTGTAGCACAACTTCCTGGCTGATTGGTTGACACCCCCAGGATCGCAAAGGGCTACCAGACGTCACCTGACTTGCGGCTGACGTGGCTGCAGAACATGGCAGAAAAGCACAAGAGCCGGAAGTGCTTCACGGAGGCGGCTATGTGCCTGGTGCACGCCGCTGCCCTGGTGGCTGAGTACCTCAGCATGCTGGAGGACCACAAGTACCTGCCGGTGGGCAGTGTCACCTTCCAGGTACCTGCGTGGCAGAGCTCCAGCCTTCGGCCGATTGACTGGGGGCGGCTCGCCTGCTGCCCCATAACGGGGAACGGCATCCAGGGAGATGGAGACTGACAGCATTACAGGCGCCTCAGCTGTTCCCGTCCAGGCTGGACGTAGCTGTTCGGTCAATGGTTACGCCTGAGTGTGACCGCACTCGAAAGGAATGTACCTTTTAAAAACTCCTCATACAAACCGGCCATTACTGGAGCAGCAGGTGCAGACATGTGACTAGGAGGCATCAGGGTTACATTCTTATGAGCTTTTGTACACTTGAGCTGCGAGCTCAGGCCCGATTGCTTCAGAAAGCTCTGTGCCCCTGTTTGGGCGTCACGTTGTCTTAGGGAATCTGTCCTCTAGGAAAACGATAAATAGTTTCAGTTATGGCTCCCAGACCTGCCATATAAAGTGGTAAATGATGTAGGAAAAGTTTAGTGCGAATTTTTTTTTTTTCTTTTTCTAATGGGGAATCTTGCCTCTGGCAGAACGTCTCCTCCAACGTGCTGGAGGAGTCGGCGGTGTCGGATGACATCCTCTCCCCCGACGAGGACGGCGTGTGCTCGGCGAGGTATTTCACAGAGAACGGCCTGGTGGGGCTGTTGGAGCTGGCGGCCGAGCTCTTCAGCAACGTGAGTGATGCTGGTCGAGGGCCAGAGGGTCTCGCCCAGTGAGACACCTTGGGCACTGTACCCCTCCCCTTCCCTGGCACAGTGTGAGTGTGTGTGTGTGTGTGTGGTCTAAACATGTTACCCGTAGAGAACTCATCCATGCGAGAAAGCAAGTCCCCCCCCCCCCCCCCCCTTTGCCCCCCAGTTAGTCACGCGTCCGTCCCATTGACTCGCAGGGCGGGCTGTACGAGATCGTCAATGAGGTCTACAAAATCATTCTGCCCATCCTGGAGGCCCACAGGGATTTCCGCAAGCTGGCCTCGACACACGAGAAGCTGCAGAAGGCCTTCGAGAACATCAATCAGAAGGTAAACCTGGCAGGAGTAACCAGCTGGTCGGATATATCTCCCCCCCCCCCCCCCCAGCCAGGTTCATTACATTTAAATCAATGTGGTAGGCATTCTCAAAACACTACAATTACACCGGAGAAGGCATTTTACACCGTCCTATAATTTCCAGCCCTCTCACAATCAAAGACATTAGCATGTCATTGAGTTAATTGCATAATTGGCGATGCGCTTCGCTCTTCCCTTCATGACGCGACGCCTACAGGAAGCGCGAAGCCGCTAGGTGCGTGGGAATGTTGTGGAGTGCCGCGTTTGTCTGCACTTAACGAAAACACCACGTGTCCCATCTCCAGGGCCACAAAAGGATGTTCGGAACATACTTCCGCGTCGGCTTTTACGGAGCCAAGTTCGGGGACCTGGATGAACGGGAGTTTATTTACAAGGAACCTGGGATCACTCATCTTCCAGAAATCTCCCACAGGCTGGAGGTACACAAACAAAAGTAAACAATGCACAGCAGCGGGACAGAGATGGCCTGGTTACTCATGGCACTGGCAGGAGACATGCTGAGTGTTTGATCAGAACATGTAACTAAAATCAAAGGAATGTTTTCCGCTATAAAATGTGAAGCGGATGTGTTGCAGCATGTATTCACTGATGACTATGGTGTAATGTGGTGTATTTGTGCTTTTTAGTTAGTCTGCATCTTTGTAGGTGCACAAGTCAGTGGATGTGAGTATCTGAACAGGTCAACAGGGCCTGTTGTTTACATCTAAAGAGAACGAAGTAGCACACAGTAACATTTCTGCATGGCGTTCCTCCTGTGCAGTCATTCTACAGTCAGTGCTTCGGAGGAGATGCTCTGGAGATAATTAAGGACTCTATACCAGTGGACAAGAACAAGCTAAATCCAAACAAGGTGAGGGAACCGGTCCAAATACTGTATATTAAGCTGTGGGAAACAGTTGTGCAGATGTAGGCATGGGCTGCTCGCATTCCTCTACTGTAAAAGGGAAGCTTTCCACCACCCCTCACATTTGTGATAACTCAAGATGTCGTGCCGTGACCTGGTTTAACTTCCATTTAGATTCACATGCCAGTTCCTCCCTCCTCTCTCCCTTTCTCGTTCTCACACGCCCA
Source organism: Brienomyrus brachyistius (assembly GCF_023856365.1). Lineage (NCBI taxonomy): Eukaryota > Metazoa > Chordata > Actinopteri > Osteoglossiformes > Mormyridae > Brienomyrus > Brienomyrus brachyistius. Next base: position 27,505,830 of record NC_064534.1, read on the forward strand.
CCTAGGCCTACATCCAGATCACCTTTGTGGAGCCCTACTTCGACGATTACGAGCTGAAGGACCGGCTGACGAACTTTGAGAAGAATTTCAACCTGCGGCGATTCATGTACACCACGCCGTTCACAAAAAGCGGCCGGCCGCGGGGCGAGCTCAACGAGCAGTACAAGAGGAAGACCATCCTCACTACCATGCATGCCTTTCCCTACATCAAGACCCGCCTCAACGTCATCCAGAAGGAGGAGGTACCCCAAGCTCCCAGTGGACCACCATCCACCTCCAAAACCCTGAGAGCGGCCAATTAATTAATTTCAGCGGAGGGCAATAAATCCAGTGCACTTACTGACAAAGGGAATTGCATTTTATGGTCTCCACATGACAACTGTCCCCATAAGAAAAACTGCCCTTAGTATGTGACTCATTTCTGTAGCGGATGCTAATCACTTACTGCTGCGCTCATTAGTCTATTTGTACAGCTGCTTATCTACAGATATAGTTCAAATTAATTACAATTTTTTTTCAAGGCTACAGAAGCAGTTCCACTCATGGAGATAGAATTGATCCGGCAACCTTTAGGTCCAAAAGTCCATTTCCTTAAGCCCTGCACCATCTGTTGTTGACACTGAGGGTAGCAATCCAGGAATGACACACATGCTTGCAGTTATCTGACAGGCACAGGGTTTAGTCTGTGCTGCAGGTGAGGGTGGTGATTGAAGTATCTCTCTCTCTCTCTCCATCCCCCTACCACAGTTCGACCTGACGCCTATTGAGGTGGCCATCGAAGACATGCAGAAGAAGACACGTGAGCTGGCTGTGGCCACCCATCGGGAACAGCCTGACGCCAAGATGCTTCAGATGGTGCTGCAAGGCTCCGTTGGCACTACTGTCAATCAGGTCTGCAGGTCAAGCACATTCGCTGTGCATTTGAAGGGCATCCATTAAAGCAGGAGACTCTACCCTGCACTGCACATGAGTACAAAAGTACACACTTTGGGTTAAGGTTAACTTTCTTTCTAAGTATGTCTTTGTTTTCATGTGGTGTGACAGTATAGATGCACACACATGCACACACACATGTTGGTATTTGTATATTTGTGGGGACTCTCCATTCGCTTCTATGGGAATAACTCTAGTCCCAACAATGGCAACCTTAACCCCTACCCAGCCCCAAATATAACCATAAGTAACCATACAAAATATGAGACTTTTGGCATTTTTAGCTTTTTGATTGCATTCACAGACTTTTTAAATTGAGTTTCCCCTTGTGGGGATTGAAAAGGTGGTCCCCACGACCTCAAAATAACAGATTTTTATCACATCGTGGAGACACTTGGTCCCAACAATGTAATAAGTACAAGTCCCCCCCCCCCCACATACACACACATGATTTGTATATTATTTTCTCTATTCAGAGCCATCACATGTTGGTTTAAAAATCTAAATACAAGTTCTCATGCATAAAACATGTTATTTAGACTGAGAGATAATAATGCATTATTGATAAATGGTTTTTCCATATTCGTATTCAGCCAGTGCTCAGATCCTTACAGCGCCACGCCTGTTACTCTCCATGCGATATTCGTCTCCAGGGTGGGGAGGGTTTACTGCGGGTTCACGAGAAATAGGAGTTTGAGCAGAGAAGAGACACAAAGCGCCGACAGAAATAAACAGAAATCGCATACGAGTTTTAATGTTGATGCGTGCCATACGCTAGGCCTGAAGTTTAATTTCTTCCCGATGTGCTGGCTGTACGTCGGGGCCTTAATGCATTCACCAGCCAGTGAGCTATTTATTCTCCCATGAAAGAGTGTTCTTCTCTCCTCTCTCTGCCACCTCTCTCTGTTTTGAAGGGACCCTTGGAGGTGGCCCAGGTCTTCCTGAACGAGATCCCAGAGGACCCCAAGCTCTTCCGTCACCACAACAAGCTGCGGTTGTGCTTCAAAGAGTTCATCCTGCGGTGAGGCTGGGCCTGAACGCACATGAATATACAGGCAGGGCCGCTCTTGTCTTCCAGAGTGGTAGCACTAGTGGAACACCCGATGGAACGAACCAGTGATTTGAGGGCTAGGACATCACTGCCTGTTTCTGTCAAGCTATTTCTTGATTAGTTAACCCACTTTTCCAGCAATCAAATCTTGGGCAGACACAAATCCATCCTAACTTGGCCGGTAGCGAACGTCAGGACACGTGGAGGGAAATTGGGTTGGCCGCTGTCGTAGAGTAATCCAAGAAAATTCTAGAAACCCACAAATGATCTGTTTGGTATCATTACATGTCTTTGGGCGCAGTAAGGGTAACTTTAAAGAGGAGTATCATTTTCAGTTACCCACCCAATGTGGACTCAGAGCAGCTGCTCGGCGGTACAGCTGCATGGCGTTCTCTTCACTTTCCACTTCCCATGAAGCTTAGCAGACATGCGCCGTTGGCGTTTTCCAGTTTCCAGAACCAACTTTCGGGAAGAGGAAACCAAAAAAGCCCAAAAGAATCACGATTTTGCCGCCAAAATACATGCCCACCGTGGGAATGTGTTGCTGCCCTACAGAGGTGCCTTTCATTTCTAACCCTCAGATTCCACCACCTTATCAATGCCAGTCTCATGAAGCATATTTAGTATAATTTCTGAAATGTTTATTTTCCCCACAGTACATGCAAGACTGAGTCTGACCACCAAATGCCATGCAGGAACTTTGATTTTGATTTTTTTTCTCTGCTTTGGCTCAGTGCATAAGGCTCCAGCTCTCTCCAGCTCAGTGAAGAGGTGTATTTAAAAAAAAAACACCAATCCCAGTCTGTGAGAGTTTTCTAGTAATCTGTATTTTTTCTTCTCTCTTTTCGCAAGGGAATAGTTGCCATCTACACATGGTTTTCGTTTTTCATTTTATGCATCAGTCAAGCAAAATGCCTTTAGACACATGCAAGTCTGTCTTTGTGTTTGCTTTGGACATTTTTCCTTCCAAACAAAAGGTCCATTTTAATAGGTCCACTCTTTCCTCTTTCTGCCATAAGACAAATCCTCAAAATAAAAACATAAATATTCATGAGTATTTACAATAATGAGGAACAGCTGTAAACAATGATGCAAAATGACGATTATTTTAAACAAATAACTTAAAAGTATTCTGAGACTTTGGAAACAATGAGGATTTTTTTTTTTTTTACTTTGAAGGATACTCTGAAGTAAAATATAGTGCATAAAAATACAGGATATTTATTCTCACAGTAATTTTTTTACAGAGTAAAATACATCTATATTGCTTGAGCATTTAGGTTGGTTAATAACTGTGAGACACTTTAAAATATCACTTACTGCCAATATGTGTCATTGTCCTCATGAGCTCAGGTATGCCATGAAAACATTAGTCTTGGTCTGTTCATTTTTACTCCTCTGTTCATCTGATTTTCACCCAGTACCCTGCCTGGGAAAAGCTCCTCTATCCTCTATAGAATATGTTTATAGAAAGCAGAGAGGAAGATCATACTCAGTTCAAAGCACAGGTGGCAGTGCATGATGGGTGAATTAGCTGAAACTGACTCAGATCATTACAATCATTGACTATGTAATGTAATTGTATGAATCTGAATTGCAATTACTCTGTACGCTGGAGCTGATGCAGTGGGAAGTAACATAACACCAGCTGGTTGTAATGCAGGCATAACAAAGCCCTGCGTGCAGTTGTAACTGGAAGGCAGGGCCGAGCACAGGCTTCCAGCCCTTACGTTTTCTCAGCGGCCATGACATCGGCATGGAGTTATGCCGGTGGGGCATCCATTATGTAAAAAGCCCAGCCTGAGGGGATTGTGGTTCGAAGAGCGTGGTTAGCAGCCAGCCCTGCTTCTGACCTCATAGGTGTGGGGAGGCGGTGGAGAAGAACAAGCACCTTATCACACCAGACCAGAAGGAGTACCAGCAGGAGCTGAAGAAGAACTACAACAAGCTGAGGGAGAATTTGCGGCCCATGCTGGAGAGGAAGATCCCCGACTTGTACAAATCCATCGTCAAGCCGCGGATAGAGAACAGGTACAGAAACTGCCCCACGTGCCCTTCATGTTCAAATACAAGCAACTGCTTCCAGGTCATACAGAAAACAACAGGAAGTGCTATATCAACTAAAGATAGTTCCCATTAGGTGCCCTCTTTATTTTAAACAATTCCAATTAACGATGACTGAAAATCTATGCACTGTGATCTTATACTGGAAAAGCAGCTGGAAGATGGATGAATGATTCTTTTGGATACTGTAACAAGAGAATAAGTTTGTAAAATCTATGAGCCACTTCTCTCTCCAAACCCTTGTCACCCTCTTCTCATTCCATTGTTGTCTTTCACAGGGACTCTTTCAAGCGACAAAGCTTTCGAAAGGCAGCGGAGGAGAACTCATGAGACTCAGGGTCACCTCCCTCACATAAAACCCCCCCTACAACGACCGGATGGGCTCATTAAGACAAGATAGTGAGGGGAGTGATGAAGACGGGAGAGAAACGACAAACAGCCAGAGAACCGCCTGAAGCAGACCCCCGTCTAACGGTTTCACATTGAAAAGTTCAATCTTCATCATTGGTCTCTGCCAGAAACTGGCTAAAGAGAAAATCAGGATAATGCCAATAAACGTTTTACAAAAGAATCTGGTTACTGTAACAGAGATGCACAAACACGTAGAACAGTGTTGGTTAAGCCTAACTTATATTACAAAAAAAAAACTAAAAGGTAAACATACATTCTAAACTATATTGAAAGCAGCATCTTTCATTTATTTTAATATATGATAATTTACCACTGAAACAGTATCAGTTCTGTATATACTGTGTGGATCAGAGGTATCCTAGATCACTGGTTTCTAATCATCAGGAACACACATCTGAGGAAAACATTCTTCATAAACAGTCCATATGGACTGTAAAACTAAGATCAGAAAGATCAGTAATAGTCCAGTGAATGAGCTGTGTGTAAACATGGAATCCTCTTTTGTTTGTTTGCCTTTAAGGCTCTCACGCAAAAAGCATAATACAGCCTTCGAAAACTTACTATTAGTTTGACTTTCATTGTAGGTGGCAACAGTAGTCTGTGCCACTGGGATTTGAAATGCATGACTCTGGGAAAAAAAGGGGATATTAATGAGAACGCTTGGATAATCGTAGTCACATGCAATTAGCTATACTGATCCGTAAGGTCATACTATTTATTTTGGGTACAAAACATATATTTTCTAGAAGAAAACCACGGTACGGTGACCTTGAATCTTAAAAAAACTTAGGCTTCATATTTAAGAAAATTGCAGCTAGTGCTACTGAAAACAAGAAGTGGATTCATGCTTCATTGGTTAAAAGTAATGTGACACAATAAAATATAGTATATGATGTATGTGATTGTTGGTGCTAAAGAGATTATCCTTAACTATACAATGGAAAGTGAGGTATGACGAACAATTAAAAGCAATACAGATACAAGACATATCAATGTACTAAATTATTTCATGAGTGTATATAGAGGAATCTCCATTATAAAAGCAATTTTTGTATGTTTTATTTTGACAGAAATTATACTGTATTTTTGATTGTAAAATTAGGTCTAAACTTCAGTTCTAGATATTTTAAAGCTCAAAGTGGCATTGTTATATGGAAAGCGAATTTTATTTTAATAGAAAGCATAAAAAATAGCAATTGTAAGTTAGTCCAAAAAAAAGGTATTTTTATTCCAGTTTATAAATAATCATATTGTCTGTTACAAGAAACTTTGCTGCTTTGTAAGACAAAACCTGTGGTATTATTAACAGAAAAATTAAGCAATGGAAACTGTTTTGGCAATGTTTTATGTATTTTAGAATACTGTGATGTTTTACATGCGCTGTAAATTGGCTCAGTGTAATTGTAATATGATGCACTCGATAGATGTTTTTTCCCAAATAAAAACATGTTATGTACATATACTGTGTTTTGTCTAAATGCAAATATTTTCAGGTCTATCGCAGTGTAATCGAGGGATTTTTAATTCTGGTCCTGAATAAGCTATGGGAACACAGACTTTTGCTACAGCCAGCGTCCTAAAAAGGACTGGCCCAGATGTTGTAAAACACCTAATCCAGGGTCTCAGTGACCTGGAACCTATCCCAGAAACCACTAGGTGTACATCACACACATCCTGAATTGGATGTCAGTCCAGTACAGGGTACACGTGTTAAGAAATGTGTATTGGCCAATTCACCTGAACATCTTGTTTTTGAACTGCGAGGAAAGGTACATTCTAGCTTTCCATAACAACCAGCAAAGAAATGTTGACAAGACTAAAACGTACGAACTTTTGAAGAAAGCCGTGCAAATGATCGTATGACGTTTTGGGATAACCCTGATCCGGCAAAATCATTATTTTAAATCAGTTTTTGGACAGCTTCCTTTCGGTTAGTAATAACCTAACACACCAAGAGATTTAAGTGTCGAATACCTATTCATACTTGTTCAGATGTCAGACACCCTAAATAAGGTACCCTGACTTAAACCCAAATTAATTCTTTCTTTGTAAAAACAGCTATTTCAGACATAAAACCACACTAAACAATGCTTGTGATTACCGAACCTCCCATATTTTAGCAAACAACTTCAACAGATATTTGCCTTCCTATAACTTTACATTTCAACAGCCATCGCTAAAAGCGCCTGAAAGTACAATTGCGCTTCCGGTCGCCGAGAGATGACGACTTCCGATGGAGGCGCGAGCTCGAGCTGATGCAGGTCGCCTGTAGTTCTTTGGGTTTGTGGTCGATTCCAGTTGTTACCGTTTCAATTTGTGTAACATCTGGTTGAATTTAAAGTTTAAAGATTGCCTTTAGTAGGAATTTCAGATAGCCAGTTAGACGGCTTTTCGTTAACATGACTTTGCTGCGCTTTAACATTCTGCGTTTGTCACCTTTAATAAAGGCAGCTGCGTGCGTTTCGTTGGCTGGTTTTGTAAATTGCAGTTTTACACAATTCATTATTTAATATAATTTGGTGATTTAGACAATCGGCTGCCCGTCAAAACATGCAGCCGTGTTTATTTCGAGTATATTACATTTGAACTAGCCAGTTTTCTTTGGTTAAGGTTGCCAGTGGCTTCATCTGCCTAATTTTCCCTCGGGTGTCGCTTCTCTCGTGTTTTCCCCAGTTGAATAAGTAAACAATAAATACACCCTATAGTGTGTAACCTGAAACAGGAAATGAACGTTTTCGAATAAAATCATTATGATAATATAATACTTAAGACGTTTTCTTGTTATAACAGAAGAACAGGTTTTATGTATGGGTGTTATGAATAGATTTTTAAATTGCTTATGTATGAATGCATTGTACGTCAATATCCACCTAGTATCTGAAAGTAGTTTAATTTGGACATTTGGATTAAACTGAAACAATAGGTAGGTAAATCTTGGGAGGCATCACTTAATTTACACACACGCACACACACACAGGTTTTGATATGCTTACATTTTTGTTTGTGTCTTTTGCCACCGACAAGAGCATGTATCCTGCTGTGCAGCTTGAAGTGTAAAAAACATATAACTTGACTTTAATTGGTTGAAAGTATTGCATTTGGAATGTCTGTGTAAAGCAGCAATTTAATCGAGCAGTAGTAACACATGATGCAGGTCATAATACTGTGTTAGGTGACACTGTGAATGATGTGGCAATTCACAAAATATTTTATGGTTCCAATTGCAGCTTGCGTGAAAATCTTTCTGCTCTGTTCCAGGAGTTAATTTTGGGCTGTTTGCTCTAGGCTCTTGAGAATCACGTTTCAGGACTCTCGCTATTTAATTAATCTTACAGCCCTGTTCTGTTGAACTGTAAACTGAGCCAGACTTCCCTTTGGTGCTGCAGCATCTGCAGAGTACTTATTTGCAGCCTAGTGTGGAAGGAGGGCGCTTGACTCTGTCCTACTTTTCTGAACCCTGGAAACCACTCTCTCAATCATTTAGAATTATCATATAGTTGCTAAGTACTTTACTTTTGTGTGTGGTACCAGGCGTTGACTGTTTTGAGACACTCATCAAAATGGCAAGTGTTCTCGCATTACCTGTAAATTATATTTAAACCTTTTTTAAATGTATTTATGTCATGACACATTGCAGCACGGATGGTTAAAAATTAAGCACTGGGTGTAGCCACTGTCATCTTATTCAGAAAACATTTTGATTCAGTGATATCTAATTGTGCGTTCTCGAGAAGCGTTTCAAAGGGTACAATAGCGAATGTTTTCATTGATTTATTCTGTTTCATTAAATTGTGGTGATATTTGTCAAGTAAATCTCCAATTGCTATAGAGGCAAGTTTTATGAGGTCATGTGACTCTAATAGTGTATGTTTAAATTGGCACATTACAATCAAACTGCCATGTCCAGCCAATTATTAACTTAGACTTGCCTGTTCTGCAGTGTTCTGGGTCCAACATGGAATCAGGACCCGAGCTGAGTTTGCACCTGGACCCCAATAGAGATGACCTGCCCCTTAAGGCAAATACCAGCCACATGTTAGTGCGACACTACGTGATGGACTTGAAGGTTCACTTCGAGAAGAAGGTCATCATAGGCAGTGTGGTCCTGTTCTTGGAGGTTGCAAAAGGTGCTGAGGAAATTCAGAAGTTCTCGGGGGTGGCCAGACATCAAGAGGCCCCCGAATCCTTAGACACAGTGCACCTGGGTAATAATGGACAGCATGCTTCACACACAGGCTGTTGTCATAGTGATGATTCAGAGGAGGCTCCCGGGGAAGACAAAAGCAATGGTGACTTTATTCTGGTGCTGGATTGCTGCGACCTGGCTGTGATGAAGGTGGAGGAGGTGGATGTGGCCTCTGTGCCGGGAATGCAAGTGCTACAGGAGACCGGAGGCGAGGGTCTTTGTCCTGCCTGTCCTTCCATCCCTCTCCTGCATAAGCTTGTCCATCTGCCCTCAACATGCTGGGAGCAGCAGCATGACCTGTACCGACAGTGCAGCCAGGCCCCAGCTCCTGGGAGAGGGGAGCAATTCCTCTTCAGCACTGACCGCTGGAGCCTGCAGATTTGGAAGAGGGGGGTCCGGACTCCCCACTGCTTCCCTCGGTGCATCAGGATCTGTTACGAGACCAAGCGTGAGGGAACGTCGGTGAGGTGGACCAAGGACCAGAGTGGCAAGTGGGTGTTCCTACTGGAGTCTCATTTAATTAATAAATAAGTATAATAATCCCTCTGGAATAAAGGCATATGCCATGTAAGTTTCCAAAAGAATTGACTAATTGATACTTAATCTTAGTCTTTTTATAACTTTTTGGGTTGATCATAGATTTAACACTGCAATACAGACTCTTCTGTGCTGAAGTCCCATCAGTGATATAGCTTTGGGTGAATGTATTAGGGTCAAAGTTTAATTCCATCTTTATGCTTCTCTCTTATAGGTCTTGTGTTTACACCATGGGTTCCCCAATCAACAACAGGGCCCTTTTCCCATGTCAGGAACCCCCTGTTGCCATGTCAACATGGCAGGCCAGGGTGCATGCTCCCAGTGAATGTACAGCCTTGCTGAGCGGGGAGAATGAGGCCCATCCTGTTCCAGAAGAAAATGGTACTAATTGCATTTCCCTAAATGAGTGTTTGTCTGAACGTGTCGTGGGTTTTCTGTGTCTGAGATTTATCTTGCCTTTGGTGTGGGGGGTGGATGTGGTTGCTTTGCACTTTGAAAGATGAGTTTGATGAGTGTTGGGTTTGGCTGGTGGGAAAGCTGTACGTGGCAGGCGGCCAGCTGGGACACGCCTACCTGCAGGTTGATCGCTTTCTGCCCGGCGTTATCGCAACAAACCCTGAATCTGGGTGTGCGTCACATCTTAGATATGTCAAAAAGAGTCCTGGCTATCTCAAAGTAAACTCACCAGAAAACAATCCAACGTTATCTCTGTCATTGAGCACGGCTGGGTGCTTCTTGCTTCCTGTCATATTTTGTGTGGATCTCCCCCAGCCTCCTTGCTGTGTACCTTCCCGGGACCTGGTTTTATGACTGACTAACCCGTAACATGACTCATATTTACAGGCATGCTTGTGTTTAAGTGAATCTTCTAGCATGACAAAAAACTGGGTTTGGTTTCCAGATGAGAGAGATTAAGGGAAAGTGTCTGGTACTACGACCAAGCTTGTTGACTTATTGTGGAAAAAAAAATGTTAACATAACTAAAAAAATATCTGACTCTATGCAGGTCACTGTTAGATATGATGGCCCTAAAGCAAAATGTAATTAACCTTCATGTGCGCCCTTTGCACGGTAAGGGACTTTGGTGCTCTTGTTTTGTTTGCCAGTGTTCTTGTTACTATATCATTGTTGAAGAGACAATTTGGACACTTTCTGGCCTTTTCAGGGTTCTCGCACTGGGATTATTATGTCACAATGCCAATGCCTGCCTCTACCTTCACCATCGCGGTGGGGCACTGGGTGGAGGCCAGGGTGAGACCAGCCCCAGGAGAACCGACAGACTTGTTTTCGGAAACAAAGCCCCATTCAGGCGAGGGGACCAGTTGGGATTGTTCTGCTCAACCCAGCAGGTGAGCAGGTTTGCCTGACCTGTATGAGTATTTCTGCATGTTAAGTTAAACCCATGATGCACTGGGTTCAGCTATTTAGAATGATAAGGTATCAGTGTAGCTTTAGCATTCAGAATATGACAGGAAAGTATACATTTGTATCTGAAAACATTCTCAGAGACTCTGTGCCATATGCCTGAGGGGGTCTACTGTGGGTGCAGGCCGGCAGAATGTGATTCTTTGTGTTGCAGAGTTTATCGGAACCAGAACTCGTGCGGAGAAAACTTGGCTGCCTGGAGTGAGGGTGCCAACCTGAATTGTAGGATGGAGAATTCAGGTCTGAGCAACGTGGCGTCAGAGCAGCTCTCTGCAGCCGAGGACTCTTTCCGGACCAGGGTCCTGTGCTCCCACGTGGATTACCCCTGCCGCTTTACCAGCGCTGCTGCCCTGCTCCAGGAGATCATCCCACACCGTGTCTTTGCCCCGTCCCAGCTCCTGCGGGAGGCGGCGGCCGTGCTGCTTCCCCTGCTGCCCCCCTGCCTGGCCGCCGCCCGCGCCGTCCTCGGAGTTCACCCCTTTGCACGCCTCGACCTGCTTGTGGTCCCCGCCGAGTTTCCCAGCCTCGGGATGGCCAGGTAAATCCCTCTTCCACGTCCTGGCCGACCCACGCCTTCTTGGCAGCGCATATCCCTGGTGAGTGCACGTGCAACGCTGTCTTCTGGTGCACACGTGTTCCGCCGGCACGTGTTCCCCCGGCCAAGACAAGTAAACGTAGCTGCGAATGGTTTGGTAGTGTACCGACAGACGTCTGCCTTCAGCCCATAAACATGTGCTTTTTGAGATGCCACGCATCTCCTCGAGCAACACATGGTGATAATCAAGGTGAAAACCATTCCATAAACTTTTTTTGCTGCTGCATTGCCTCTGAGGTGTATCCGCGATCCCCTGTAGTCACGTGACACAGAAACGTAAGCTTTTGGAGGACATGCTGTGATGATGCAGTGCTCTACACCAGGAGGATAGGGCCCAATCGGCCAGGTTCTGTGGTCTGCAATACTGTTTCTCAACCCGGTCCTTGGAGACTGCCAGATAGTTCACATTTTTGTTCCCTCCCAGGCCCCATCGCACCTGTTCCAGGTAAATGTGTTCTTGATTGCTTCATTGTTTGGTTCAGGTGTGCTGGGAGCTGGGAGGGAGTAAGAATGTGGACTGTCTTGGGGGGGCCCCGAGGACCGGGTTGAGAAACACTAGCCTACACTGTGATGCGTTGACACAGAGTAGCCATTCTGTTTGATGGTAAAGCAGTGTGTGGATTCAGTTTGCTTCATGCGCTACCAGCCACTGTTATGCTTTCGCAGTCCCTCTGGTGAACCACTGCTTGTATCTTTCCGAATCGCAACCAAAAAACTATGTACAGTGGGAGTATGTTTGGCCTTTATTTTCACAGTCTGTTTTCCACTGCTGGAAAAAAAAGAAAAACTAAAGTTAGATGAGGAATCAGGGCAGTCAGACAGGTGCTGTACAAAGTCTGGGCTAGAAAGAAGCTGCTCGTGGGCTCTCCATGTTTACCCCGTTTTTATTCCGTCAATTAACGTAACTTTCAGCTCGATCGCAGCACAGAGGCACCATGCATTCACTGAACTCCGGCAGGCAGCGCTGAAAATCGAAGAGCCTTTCTTTTCTGATAAAGGTTGGTCAGCACCTGGGTGGCCGTCACAGGAACCTCTGTGTTCTTCTCCAGATTTCTCCTCTTCGGTGCCAGAAGAAATGAGGTCATCACTTTGAGCCCTGGGCTGGGATTCGTCATTCCGAGGGATAAGGCAGTGAATAGACCTACTTTAGCCTTGGCCCTAAGCCAGTATGACAGGCATGCTCACCTTACGTGGAGGGCAGAAGGTGGAGACACTTAATTCTTTCTTCTTTTTGGGCCGTACAGCTTTCTGTAGGTTGATGTTTCTATTTTTTTGAAACACTATAATCTGGAGCGGCAGAGATAATAAGCATGATTTTCATGGAGTCCTTGTGGGGGGGGGCTTCCTTGCAGTGTGGTTTTCACGGTACTGGCAAACTGGCGGACACCCCTAAGTGGTTTTCATTTATTTACTTTTATTTAGCAGACACTTTTATCTAAAGTGACATACAATTGAGAGAGCAGGGTCAGCCAGTCCCTGGAGCAACTGGGGTTAAAGGTCTTGCTCAACGACCCACAGTAAAATTATCCAGCCAGCCACAGCATTTTAAGTGGTAACCTTCTGATGACAGGCACAGAGTTGTAACCCGCAGTGCTACACCACTGCCCAGACCAGATTCATTCCCCTATCCCCAGGATTGAACCCGGGTCTTTCAACACCATAGCAAAACCTGCTGAGCTCATGTAGCTCTTTGGCTCATTATGTTTAGACCTCTGTGAATGCTACAGTATACCTTGCTGTTACACAGTCTAAGGCCACACCGACAGTTACAATAAAATACAGAATTTCTTCTATTCTCCCAAATTTTTTTAGTGAGTTATTGATCAGTCAAACAAGGTGTGCTTTTGTTCAACAAATACATGGGTATATTGGATGATAACTGCAAATACTGTTGGGTCAGCTTTAGATCAGGGGTGTCCAATCTTATCTTCTAAGGGCCAGTGTGTATGCAGGTTTTTGGGATAACCTTTAGGTCAGCTGATTAAACCCAGGTGTGAGGACTCTTCAACCAATCAGTCCTCTAATTAGTGGACTTGCAGCGAAAACAAGCAGGCACAATGGCCCTTTCTGGATAAGATTACCCACCCCTGTTTTAGAGGTTTAGAAAGGGCTAACACACCCTGACACCAACATACACTCAGAATAAATATAACTTAAGCATCATTTTGTTTGGCGGCCTGAAACTTTTGCACAATACTGTAGTTGCACAACATAGCTGTAAATGGGCAGGGTGGGGTGGTCAGTGAAGAAATGAGAAATGGGGGGGGGGGGAAGGGCAAGCCTCCAATCCCCCAGGAAGTGGGAGAGGATGTGTGGATTAAACCAAGCAACAAAAGCCATTAGCTCCTGGAAGCACTTCAGACGTGGGAGATATTTAATTTGAGCTCCGTGAAGTATGCAGGCTTGGTGTTCTGGGGTGAAGCCAGCTGCCGCCTGTTTTTTGCCCTACCCCTGCGTCTACTGTGGCCCCCTTTTCGCCAAGCAAGGGCAGGAAGCGAAAGATTAGGGAGCCAAGTTGGGACAGGCCTGAGAGAGCGGCCTCCTGCCTCCGCCCCACCTCTGCGTACGGAACACAGACACCCGCCCACACACAAACACGCGCGAGCAATACGGGCTGAGCAGTTTTTTACTTCCAAAGTTCCGAAAATCTTCTTTTAAGGACATTGGCGCAATGGGAGGATGCCTGATATTTACAGAAGTTCTGCCTAATGAATATTTGTGGACCAAGACAGTTTGTTAACTTAGCTGTTTCTGAGGATTCGGTTTATGATAGATTGTCGTGCCTGGATTAGGGAGTGTGCTAACCTTAGACCTTACATTTCCAGCGTTCATCAGCGCCTTATGCCTTTCTCTCTCGTGCAGTACTTCATGTTCCTCAAACCTTTCCTCAGTAGTTTACAGAAGACCATTTAAATTATGTTCAAAGGAATACATGAAGTAATCAAACATTTAAATGGCAGCATCCATTAGACCTGGACATCCATCCATTTTCCAAACTGCTTATCTTACTGGGTTGCGGGGGGTCCGGAGCCTATCCCGGAAGCAATGGGCACGAGGCAGGGAACAACCCCGGATAGGGGGCCAGCCCATCGCAGGGCACACTCACACACCACTCACTCACACATGCACAGCTACGGGCAATTTAGTAACTCCAATTAGCCTTGGCATGTCTTTGGACTATGGGGAGAAACCGGAGTACCCAGAGGAAACCCCACGATGACATGGGGAGAACATGCAAACTCCACACACATGTGACCCAGGCGGAGACTCGAATCTGGGTCTCAGAGATATGAGGCAACAGTGCTAACCACTGCACCACCATGCCACCACAGGGCTGGACATTTAATTGAAAATGAATCAGAACCGACATTCAGAATCTTTAATCAACGTAATCTTGCCCATGTCGGTTATTTGTTTTTTGTTTTTATTCTGCAAATACGCTAAATTCTGTTAATACTTTCCCCATTATGTATTCATGTACTGTCCCCTTAAATTATACTACCACATGTGTTGTCACACGTGACTCCGCCCCGTCCAGTCTACAACATGGAATGAGATGGAGGAGAACTCAAACACTGTGACGACTGGGAGAAAACAAAAATGGTCATTTGGACACATTGTGACTTTAGTGAAGATGATACCGAAAAAATAGAGATCAAATGTAAACACTGCGGAAAAACAGCTACCAAATCAGTGTCAGCACTAGCAATATGTAAAATACAGTGGAAACCAATTATAGTGATTATGGTTATAGTGATCAACCGCTTACATGGATCAAAAAACTTGGGACAGAATCATTCCTGTACGAATGCTGTTTAAATAATTTGCTTATAGTAATCAAGTAGTCCACGTATTGTGTTTTGGGTCTTTTTACATATAACAACATATAGAATTTTTTAAAATTATGATTCTTGTTTTTTTTTTTTGTACTTGCCTGCTATTATGCCGATCAAGGACGGGGAGCAAGGATCCAGACGTGCGTGCAGCCCAAGCCTTTGTTGGGTATCCGAGAACTGAAGTACAAGTAGGGCTAGGCAAGCAGGAAGGTCGGTGATGGAGAGCAAGGGTCTGAAGCCGGGAGGTCTGTCCAACGAAGAGGCACACAACACGAGAACAAACGGACTGGGGCACGAGAGGAGCCAGACTCGGCGGGGAAGGCGAGGGAACGGGTCTGGGGAGAGGAAAGGAATAGGGAGCGGTAAGTACACAAGGTAGACGAGAAAGGGAGGAAGCAAAGGGAACACAGAGGACACGTAATTGCTCAGTAAGGAACATGGGAATGGCTCAATACTTCGCGTGGACTCGCTGGTGATTCGTGCTTAAAACTGTCCCATCATTAGTCTCATGCGAAACACCCGGTCAGATCCGCCCACGGGTGGGGTTTAGGCGGAGCCGTCGGCGGGCACCGTCGGTCGGGGTGTGACACCTGCTTTGCTTTGTGGTAACCCATCTGTTTCTGGCTAGCTACCTGAAGCTAATGCTGTGTGCACAGAAATCATGGCAGGAAAAATAGTCATTTTCTCTCAACTACAGTACGAATGTAGACTCATCAAAGTTTTTGATAAGCTGACAAAAACAAAAGCCAATGAGATGCAGTATAGAAACTACAATAAACTATATTTTATGCAAAGTACTGTATTGTATTATGGAATATTTTAATTATACACAGTTCAGTCATTTAATTTGTGCAGTACTATAATTTGAAAAGTGTTTGAAACAGCTGTACTCTATTTTGAAAGACTCAATAAAATTCAGTAAATGGCGACGTCCATTATATTATCTTATATTTGTGTAATAAATATAATAATTAAATGGTAATTTTCCAAAGACCTAAAGAAAAAGGAAAATTTGCTTATAATGATCATTTGCTTATAATGATCAATTTCACCCAAACAGATATGATCACTATGAACGGTTTATGTTGTTTGCAAGAAATGCAAGCAATTTATTTTTGACTTTTTAGGGAACTTGTTTTATGCATTACAACTGAAATGTGACCTTTTTCATAAGATGTTTTAATTTCAAGTGATTTGTACTTTGATTTCAGTTGTTCGAAATGATTATTAAGGGGCGGCATGGTGGTGCAGTGGTTAACACTGTGGCCTCACACCTCTGGGACCCGGATTCGAGTCTCCGCCTGGGTCACATGTGTGCGGAGTTTGCATGTTCTCCCCATGTCGTCGTGGGGTTTCCTCTGGGTACTCCGGTTTCCCCCCACAGTCCAAAAACATGCTGAGGCTAATTGGAGTTACTAAATTGCCCGTAGGTGTGCATGTGTGAGTGAATGGTGTGTGAGTGTGCCCTGTGATGGGCTGCCCCCCATCCTGGGTTGTTCCCTGCCTCATTCCCATTGCTTCCGGGATAGGCTCCGGACCCCCCGCGACCCAGTAGGATAAGCAGTTTGGAAAATGGATGGATGGATGGAAATGATCATTAAGTAATTATAAATGTTTCATCTGTGTGTTTTCTTCAATTATTTAAAAGTCATAAAGAAAAGATATACAGTCTTATTAGATAAATATCACAGTATAATAGTTAAGCATATTTACAGCACAAACCTTGTCAATGAAATATGAAGGCAAATAAACAAAAAACAAAATAGTTGTTCGTTAATTGTAATCGAAGTAAAAATGTTCAATTAATTGTGATATTGATTTGAGGTTATATCGCCCAGCCCTAACATCCATGTATTTTATACGCAGGTGGTATTATTGGTCTGAGGTAGACAAACATGCATGTCCCTCCAATATCAATCTGTCTCCTCTGTTGTTAGAAACACCGCCGATGTTTTGTTGGTGTAACGTCTGCTTCACACCAGATATTACAGCATCCTGCACTACCAGACCAATACAGGACCGTTTCTTGTCAGCATGGTGTGTTCGCCCAGTATTGGACTGGCATGTGCGGATCTTCACAGTAGCTGTTCTTCGGTATGCAACCCACTAAATTTCCCACTAATTGTAAAATCTATCTGTGACAAATATATTTTAAACCTGCTACAATAAAAAGTAACCATAAGCTGAATTCAATCCATGCAACATGCAGTTAAGTATTTTGTTCTATCTTTTTTCCTAATTATTCATTTTATTATCAAAAGATTTGTAGCGGTGTTTGAAAGTTTCTTCACCCACTGCTGAATTATGATTTCCTCCTTTGAGTTGTGCCTCGGTTACTGTAGGCAAGTAGATTTCAGCCCTGAGTCAACTTCATGGTCTTTTACAGCGGTCACAGGTTGAAGAACCAAGCGATTTAGCGAGTTGGATATTGAAGGAATAGCCATTAAAACATCCTGCGGTAAAAACCAGACGAAGGTCTTGCAAAAACCAGATGTATTCTGTTTTGTTAAGTTTTGATTTTTTTTTTCTGGCTAGACCATAATTCTGTACATTTATTTTAAATTCCCTCTCGATTCCCTCGTTCCTTGCATGACATTTGAGCTCCTTTCGAATGTGGCCCTTGTAAGTAAGGTATTTAACTGCTTTTGCTGTTATGAGAAATCCATTCACTCATTTTCAGTAACCACGATAGGCTGAGCCATGATAGGCTGTTTCATAAAAACACACTTGGTCCGGTGATGTCGTGCTGACATACCACCATCTGCTGCTTCCAGGCAGGAGACTCATCAGGTACCGACAGCCTGTCAATGTTGGATGAGAAAAGATGTCAATGACTGGCAATGGCTGGATGATTGGAAGCGTGTGCTCTAAAACCCTGCAATCCTGGCATCGCTGACTCAGAATCAGTAGAGAAGAACAACACAAGCGTTAGGAGTATGTAGGTCTGTACAATATGCAATGGTAATATCGACATTGCCTATTGCGTGCATAGCAAGGACCGTGATGGTGAGCTGCGTTAAGGTTAGGCTTGGACAGAATCTCGTTTTTCGTGCCATCCTACCATCTGGACGTTACACAACAGTATATGGTATTTTGACGGTATTTAAAATTTTTTATAACATTTCACCAAGATTTCCATATACTGCAATATACTAAACCTAGCTGAGATCGTCAGTAAGTTTCACTAAAACATTTTTACTCTGTCATAGGAAACAAAACTTAGCAAGCTCGTATTGCTAATAATGTATATTAAAAATAAACATTGTTAGGTAGGGCTCCCCTACTGTTTTTCCCTGAGGTAAAAATTTCATCAGCAGCTCAAAACCACTCATAGACAGTGTGGTGCGTTTCTGAGAAATTTAACAGAAATGAGTGAGGGGGAGAAAAGCGAGCAAGAACTGGTCACCAAAAGACAATCGTCTTCTGCAGTATGGAAATATTTTGGATTCCAAAGAGAAGATGTTGAACAACAACATATGACTTGTTGCCACTAAGTTCTGTCTGTTAGCACAACCTTTGGCAGCACCACCAACTTTGGCAGAGACTATTGATCGATATGTTCTGTTTAGCTGCATTTTATTTTAGGTACATTTTCAACTATGTTTATAGCCAAAAGTTGACTTCGCAACATCTAAAATTATGTCCATTATCATGCAGCCCTAGTAAAATGCATCCTTGGTTGCCGTAACTCGTACATAATCCATTTGCTGTGGTTTCTGTGGTTTCCGTGGTTCGGGGCTGCAGTGAGTGACCTCCCTGTGTCCTCTCAGCAGTTTGGCCGTCGACCTTCACCCGCTTCCAGACTAAATCCGTTTCTAGTGGTTTGGTGTTTGGTTGTGTGGAAGGTATAGTCAGCCAGGAGTTGGGACGAGTATGGCCAGTGTTCGCCCATCAGGATGGGGACATATACAGTAGGGCCCTTTTCTACTACAACTGCTGTCCTGAAAAAAGTTGTGAACTCAGAAAACGATAAACGAAGCAAAAAATAATAATAATGGATGCATGGACAAATGAAGAGGCACAAGCTAAAATTTCTATCTAGTTGGAAGACCAGATAAAACAAGATCAAGATGATATGACAAGAAATAAAGTATTTGAATTAAGTAGGACAGCACTGCATTGGAAATATCACAGTGTGATTTTGCTGTAATAAATACTGGGGTATTTATAAAGCAAAAAATGAGTTCAACATAAATTTCTCACAAACCATCTAGGAGTGATTTAAACAGCAAGGGTGAAAATGATTATGATGCAGCACTAATGCAAAAGCAGTAAACTTTGATTTTAAAACATCTACTAGATAATATTGAAAAGGAATAATCATTAAAATTGCAGAACGTGCAAAATTTTTTTTTTCCTATGACAGAGAAAAATGTTTTAGTGAAACATTAAATCCCCTGTGCTATAATGTTCGTACAATACGAAGGTATGAAAAGCTGACCTAGCTGACTAGGAATCTAAGAATTGCATGTGCATAACATGCAATGTTGGTATTAATATCGCACATTGTCCAGTCCTGTAAAATACTATTGAGATTTTTCAAATTCAATATAAAACACCCGTCTCAAGTTGTGAGGTCATTCAGTACCAGTTTTTATGCCAGTGGAAAACCAACTCCTTGATGTACTATACTTTCAGTACTTTCTTGAAGTACCAAAAGTACAGTACCTGTTGCAGTGGAAAAGTGCCCATAGAGTTGTGATCCTCCTAGAAGTGGCCGGGTAGCTTGAGGAGCATGTGCACATGGTTGCTATCCCATCCCTAAACCCTCCACCTGATTTCAGTATCTAGAGCATTTATTTCGCAGGCCTGTCTAGGGTGGCACCTACAGCACTGTTCATCTTCTTTGATCCAGTGTGAAATGGATAAAATTCCTCTTTTCGAGAATAGTGCCAGATTCCCGTGGAACCATTCCGGATGGTCTTGTCGATGCTACGCCGGATCATGTCAGCTGTTTGTTCCAGTTAAAGAGCGTTGAAGACATAATTTTTGTACAGTATTTCCCTGTGTTTAGAACAAACGTCGAAATCATTCTTGCAATTAATGTAGGACTTATTTATTTATTTATTTATTTAACTAGGGGTTGATTAAAGTGGAATGAGTAGACAATGGATAATAAATTAAAGTGCAGTTAGGTTGTAATTCTGTCAGACTGTTTTTATTGCACTGCAGTCAGCTCGCACCCAGCCTTCATTTTTCTGCGTATTATATTCCTCAATGTTTGTATGATCTGGAAACATAGCATCCATTCACCCCTGACTCCCCCAACTCATGCAAGATGGTTAGGATGCTGAGGCTTCGCTACGTGTCCCCTGTATCTGAAGTACTCAGGGTGTTGGTTTGCGCCAGAATCTCCTGTACATTTGAGGGTGTATTTATTTATTCTTTTGATGTGTTGTCACTGTGCACCGATAAACACGTTTTATTTAGACCTCATTAACTACTGCTCGTCTCGTTTGGTCCTCATTACGAAGCTCAAGAAAAACAAACAGGTTAACTCTTCAGGAAAGCAGAGTGGCTCACATATAACAGGAAACGGCAAATGTCTTTGCATTAATGACTCTCTCCCCTCTGCTGGGCACTGACCACCAAATGCCACCTTCTTTCCCACTGTAAGGAGTTATTCTTGAGTTTTTCCTTCTGCCTAGTGCTGATGTGTCTCTTCTTGATGCTTCCTGCTTCAGTGGGACCGCAAGGGGTATGCATGCACCCTTGGCAGGTTGGGAGCCTCCCCTTTTTAGCTCAGTTAGCTTGTTGGTGCATTTTAATCACAGCGCCGTGTTGAAACGTGTAAATAAATAAAACCCGAGTTGAAACCATTCGCCTGTTTTTTTTTTTTTTAAATGCCATTTGAGAACCGTCCAGGAGGCCTGCTGGCGGGCAACATAAATCTGTCAGGCCAGCACATCCCCTCCTCTTATTTTGCCTCCTTCTCTTGCCTCTCCTGCCTGCGTGTGTGTGTGTTTTGCGTGTGGGGGAGTCAGTAGATTCGCAGGCTCAGCCTCCCTACACCAGGGTAGCCTGCTAATCACACTGCGGGGTGCAGACAAACAGCGCTTTGGCTTAAATGCTGCCCTATTACTGTAATTCCTGCACCGCCCAGGGCTGGCTGCATGGAATGGCGGGACACACACGGCGCACTAACGCAGACATACACAAACTCGCCGTGTGAATGCGACAGACAAGTGTTTGGCCAAACAAATGTTTTCCTACTTGCGAACATAACGCATGCGGATCGTTGTGTTGTCACTTAGCATACGGCCGTTGTACTCGTGCACTCTGCATGCTGCTGGATGGTTGCATGCGACCGCCAGGACTGAATGCCCATGCTTGTGATGACGCATGCTTGCAGATCAACATGAATGCCTGAATGTCATGTTCGCGCAAACCACAACATAAACGAAGTGTCAGTCATCAGGCGAGTTTCATTCCTGAGCTGAAGATGCCATCTTCACCAGAGCTGTAATGGGCGTCGGTCTTTATTTGTGTTTCTTGGTTTTATTTTGCAATCCTTTATATCCTTTATTAACTGTTGGGTACCCGTTGATAAAAATTTCCCTGTGTTTATTGCGACATACACCTTCTAGGACTCTTTCCTGACCACCACTATCATCTCTCAAACCCAATCCGCCCCTGTAAACAGACCCTCAGCGAGGTGCTATCTCAGACAGTTATGCCATGGTTTGACACAAACGAGGCGCTTTGCAGAGTGTATCACTGTGGATCTGGGGAGCAAATGGGGGAGCTCGATCCTAAATGAGGCCTCGCGTTTCACAGCTCACGTTGACCTCCTGCCTGAAGGTTAACCAGGACTCCTGCAGCAGCGAAATATAATTCACACAATTTTGCTACAGACTTGAGGACCTTAATTAGTCAGGGTACCATAGCTGAGTAGTCGGCAGAGAAATCACTAACAAGGATACCTTGGACCCTAGTGAAGGTGACATAAAAGAACAGAAGCCTCTCCGCATCCTCATGCCGCACCAGGTCAAGCTGCACAGAACATCTACAGTCCATCAAACACTCTGGCCTTGATCGCATGGACACACTCAGGGGATGTTATGGCACAAGGAAAGGCAAATAATCATTTGAATCTTCTCTTGGACTGAAAGTGTATGGGGAGAAGTGATTTTCCACCCTAGGTACCAGCCGTTCCTAGGTGTTCCATATGAAGTGCCTCGTGCCTTTGGCTTAACGAACGGACCTCTGCTTTGTTTTTATCAGGTGTATGTGTGTATAAAGGGAGGTTGTGTGTTTTTATCTGCCAGTAGCCATTACCCAAACATCCATGCTGCCTGTGGCTCCACAAATTGCTACCAGGCTTGTCGGAAAGTGGGTCCCTGGCAGAATAATCAAAAGGAGCAGCTTTTCCAGTGACCAGCCACTAATTAGAATCACAAGCTGAAATGAAAGCCGGCCAGTCCGGCAGCCAGTGAGGGCCGCTGGTGCTCCAGATTCTGTAAACAGTTGGAAAATGGGCCCCCAGACTCCAGAGGACACTGTACAACTCCTTGCAGATTGTGAGGTATGTTTAGTGAGATTCTCGTCTCGACACGTAGAATTCGACAGTTATTTCATAATCTGTCTAGACTTTCCATTAAAACAAAGCTAGCTTCACCGGTACAATATTGATTGAATGAGTATGATGGACGTTTTTTTTTTTGGTCAGCGTGACTTATGCCCCCCCCTCCCCCAGTTGTATTGGAGCTGTGTATCGGTCTGTTGTAATGCTCTGCATGTTTTATAGAGATTAAAACTAAGTGAGCCTTCAGCTGCCACCTTAGCACCGCTTCTCTGAAGTTGTACGGTTTCCTGAGCCGGTCTGGTTGTTTCTCGCTGACCTGACCTCCATTTGGCAGCACCGTGTAAAGGGCTTAGCAGAACAGATCCCACGAGCCCCGATAACCAGCCCCGGCACAGAGGACGTCTTCACCACGTCTGGAACACGTGCCGGAGAGCTGCATGAGAGAAGGACACGCACAGCACTGAAGGATGTCCTCAGTAGTCATCCGCATCCCCACAGGCCTTGGTCTGATCGCTGGTTGTCCCAGGAAGCGAGCAGCAGGAAAAATGGGAGCCTCAATTGGAACGGCCCCCGTTAATCGAACCGCGGGGGCTGAGGTGTTTCTGAAGACCTTTCCATGTTTGCTGCACACAAAAGGGCCCCCTTACTAAACAGAGGTGCGTCGTGCTCGCCTGCGCTCGCAGAATGGGAGGATTTTCCAGGCTCCTGTGTGAAACCTCAAAGCATTCAACGGCCCAATTAATGCTGACAGTTAAGGCTTGTCCTCCGTGTCACGGGTGACTCTGTACTCCTCACTCGTCTTTTGTGGTTCTGTGGAAATGTTGGCACTCTCCATTTTTAGCCTCTATTTTTGGTTTGATGGCTGCCGCTTTTTCCTATTAACATCGTGTTCTCGTCTTAAACATGGGCCCACATATTTCGCTGTATCCTGATGTACAAAAGCTGCTGTCCTTCTCTGTGCACTCGGGTGAACCTTTTTGACGAGATATTTCTAAAAAAACACAAAGACGCATCACCGCTTTATTTTTTTCAGTTATCTGTCATCGGCTGAATGTGAGTTTGCCTCTGTCTTTTATGCTCCATCCTTGCGTCCAAGCAGAATTAAAAAAAAAAAATCTTTTAGCTGACTAACATATAGATTCTTTCCGCCCAACGCTGCTCATAATTCGCACTGAGTGGCAGGCTAACTAAATTTGAGTAAACGATGACATCCGCACTGCAGTAACTCGATCGCTCCCACCGTGATTAGTGGCCCCACACCCATCCACTGTCTCTGAGCTCTGAGCTGTCATTCTGCCGTTACGAGGCGGAGTCAGTCTGACTTCCGCTCTCTGGCGACTGAATTCAGATGCTGGGTTTTGGTGATGTGCATGGAGGAGGAAGTAATGCTGAGACTGACCTTTGTGTTATCAGATTATCACGACTCTCATGTGTTCCCATCTCCTTTCACTGCTCACACAGCGCATGCACAGTCGAGTCAAGCCTAGATATGCTGCCCACACATTCCACTATTGGCCGATGACCATGGTTATAAAAAAAGGGAGCCTGAAAGTCAGTGGTCAGTAGTTTAAACTTTGTGTGATTGTGGTCATTGACTGTGACTGTCTTTGTATAGTGTGTTGTTGGTTTTGTTTTGGCTAACGAAGATACTTCAGTTTCGTTATATTCATGTTTTCGAAAGAGTACTACTACTCTTAAGTGTTGTCAGGGATGCAACACATTCTTGCACGTGCATATGTCTGCAGTACATAGAATACAGACCTGGCTGTTTATCCCTTATTTACCAGAATAAATAAATGCTTTGCTCTTTGTTCTATCTGTGCAGTCATTTGTCCAGTGCAGGGGGGCTGAATCCCCTCCCCAGCAGCATAAGACATAAGACACCTTGGATGAGATGCCAGGCCATCCAAGAACATGCACACACAAATGCAACGGACAGTTTATAGATGCCAGTTTTCCTAAGTGCATGTGTTTGGGAGACAACCGATGCATCACAAAGAAAACAAGCAAACTCCCCACGCACAGGGTGGGGAGGGTGATTTAGGAAGGAGGGCTGTCCACTGAGCTACCATGTGGCCCTCTATTTAATTATTAGTTTTAATCCAAAAGTCTTTTCCGTTATGAAACATTGTAACCAATTATTTCGCTTGTCTCGTTTTTCAGGATCAATGGGGCATGACCGCCCCTGCATTAATATTCATAGACACACACTTGCTGGATAGCTGGAGTCACTTAGCGAAGAGTATCCAGGGTAAAGACTGGGCCAAGAGTTTGCGCTGACAGAAGTACCATGTGCAGTTGCTATTATGGGGAACCTGATGAATCACTCCTAGCCATGACGTGTTCGCCTACTCCCATGGCTAACTAGTATGACCGCTGTTGGACATGACTGTGATGCGGGGAGAGGAGGATGGAATAGCCACCTTACTTGGGTACAGGAGTAGAGAGAAAACGTGGTGGTGGTTTGTGTGTCAGTACAAGAGGAAACTCAAAGGAAATCAGAATGGGTGTCAGGGCAGGAGGGGGAACACAGGGGGGTTTGGGGTTTGGATCTGGGCCAGACGTAGAAGCCCATTTTATGGTCAACAGATCTGCCCCCCAGCTGGGGAGGGCCACATCTTATGATTTGTTGGAAGTAATGCCTCCTGTCTTCATCAGTTATAGTGTTTCTTTTTGTTTGTTTGTTTTCTTTTTGTTATTTTCTTTAGGGGACAAATACTGACAGCGGAATCCCAATTTCAAATGCAGAGAAGGAGCCTTATTTTGAAGTCTTGCACCTCCCATGCGGCGGCATCTCAGTAATTCATTGACAGAGCAGCATAAAGTAATTATTCTGCAGCCAATGACCTTTCCTGATGTTGACCAGAGGGGGTGGGATGGAGGGGGGTCAGTGCGCAGCTGACAGGTTCGTGGAGGGACATGCTTCACCTTAAAACAAGACAGCAGACAAATGGCGTGCAGATGGTGGCCTGCTCCATGAATCCTGCTCATCTGTTTTCTTGGTTTGATGTTGTGTTTTTCAGCGAGTAGCTTTATCGTCAGTCTTGCAAAAGCACGCCACAGAATTGTGGGGGTGGAAGTTAATATCCATTCCCACGAATCCAGGGGGAGATATTTCTTGATTTGATTAACTGTGGTGCCAGTGTTTTGACAAGCCAAAAATCGGTGTCTAAATGGTGTGATCCATTTATAAAATGTTTGGAAGATGTTAATCTGGGCTGCTGGATTTAAATGGCCACAAATGTATACACTGGCTGCTGCGTGTACAAAAAAGGACATCTACCGCCCCCCCACCCAAGCGACTGGACGCTGTCGTGCCGTTAAAAGCTCTGGGCCCCACGTTGCCAACGCATTACGTGTGGCGATAGTGCAGGCGAGCAGGTGGCAAGAAGACGGAGCCCACTGCATCAGGGGGGGGTACATCACCTCAGTCTCAGAAGCATCAATGCACCCGGCAAGTTAAAAACATGCATGTGATGCGATCGGCATGGTGGGGGTGCATATTGTGGAAATCACAGCCTTTGGTGGTTCTGCTACCGGGCGGAGACGTGCCCTTAAACCTCAGCAGCCCTGAAATGGACAGACATGCAGCCCCCCCCCCCCGCAGGAGCTCTGCGGTGGCACTGAGTCGGAGGCCTGCACTGCAAGGAGCCCGGAATGCCGACCGTTTGAAGTCAGGCATTTTAAAGTGGGCGGCAGGGGGGGTGGAGTTTCCTTCCAGTGGATTCTGAAACACAGGCCCCCACCCCAACACTCCCACACAGAACAAAACGGCAGCAGCATTTAAGTGCATCTCGCCTAACAGTCATATTTGGTATGGGGGCAGCAGGCTAGTCACTGCTTGTTAACTGGATCCTGAAAAGACATAGAAGCCCCATGGAAATACTGGTCACTAAACATCCAGACTCCCGCCATCGGTGAGCAGGTCCCGTCCCGCTCGCCGCTGTACATGTTCCGGTATCACACTTCCGCCGGGCAGCATGATGGTCAGACCCATGTTGCACATGGTGGAGCAGGCAGAGGGCTTTAGGTGGGGACGGAACAAAAAATCAGACATTTGAGGTGGAAAGGCTTATTGTGGAGATGTGTGGAACAAGCTATCAGAATAGAGGTTTCTTCCTGGTTACTAAGAGTGACAGAATCCCCCCAATTTATGCCTAGGGAACAAAAGACAGGTGGAATGAATCGACATACCAGACCCTGGTCATGTGATCATCAAAGCCCGTGTCCCAGTGCTGGAGACGGATGTTCGCCCCAAATAAAAACTTGTGCTATGTGTGAAAGTGCAGCGTGATTACACCATGGCTTTACACGGGTGCATCATGGGATACATTTGCTGCTGTAACATGAATGTGATAAATACCTCTGAGGCTCTGTGCAATGACCTTCACGTGCATCCAGTACGGAATGTTTACGCCGAAACGCCGCCAGGTCGTTAATTCCGGAACGTCTGAGGTTGTTTATATCCGAGCGAGGCGGGCCAAGGCGTCACGCGCGCTGAAGTGTGAATCGGGGCGTGTGCGCGTTCGCCGTGACACAGACTGGGCCTGGGGCTCCGCGCTTGACATGAGGATGATGCATTCAGACCCTTTGTGACAATCACGCAGCAGCAGGCTGGGCCTGTTTGCAGTGGGGGAGACGGTGAAAGGCTGCCTTTGTGTAACACAGGAACGGACAGATTGCTCTTTCATTTACCGTGCTGAAGAAGGGTGGATGCAGAAAGGCCATGAGATGGACTCGTAAAAGCTAAATTTGGAGAGCATGGCAGCTTGCTACCTCCGCGTCCCCGGCCACATTGCTAAGGCCCAAATTGCAGGCAATTGTTTTTCTATTTACTTATTTTCTAATGGAGGAAATCGCATGTCATACTGTTTGTGTGACTGCTTTAAAAATATATTTTGAAAAAGGATAGGGTTTCCTTTTGCAGGGAAATATATTTTTTTAACTGCAGGAAATTAAATGGAATTGTTTATGGTAATTCTCTCATTTCCCCTGTTTGACAAGACAGATTTTTTTCTTCTTCCTGTATCCAGGCCTGCACTTCAGCTTCTCGTTCCGTAATTCACTTTTCTAATTGAGCCGGACTCTCTCGCTGAGATGGAGGGAGGGAGTGGGAGAAAGACAGAGAGAGTGAGTCAGTCAGTCAGTCAGTCAGTAAGCCGGTCAGTGAGCCGGTCAGTGAGGATGCCCCTTTCCATCTATGTGTCTTGATGCAGTGGTGAGAAAGTGCGCACTCATCTGAAGTGCATTTTCGAGAAATTAAGCCCATTGGAGGGATGCCAACTGCCACTTGCATGTGCGGATTATCAGGATCCCACTCTCACCATAGCAGGGAAGTCACAACTGGGACCATATTAAGCAGTGTGGCCGACTTGTGGAATCTGATTGGCTCTGTCTGGCTACCCCCCCCCCCTCCCCCCCCCCACCCGCCTGATTTGCTGCTACCTCCCCTGATGCCAGGCTTGTGTTCCTCTACCTCAAGGCCCCAGAACTGGATTTTCGACCGAAAACCAGCAGAATAGTACCGCCGATTGTCACATGCAGCTGGTGCCCCTGAGGGTGAGCTGGACACAGGGAGGCGATGACTGACTAGTGTAATGTGACTGTAGACTCACAGATACATGCATACACTCAGACACACACAGTCCAGCACGTGGCTGCCTGCCCGCTGATTGCTGCTGCTGGAACATGTTTACTTTTACTGATGTGTTTCACATTATCTTACACCTTTAGTCCGTTCAAACTGCCCTGTCTGATTACAGTTCTCAGAATTTCAGTTGTATTCCATTACTTTAGGACACAGTAGAAGAGGACAATGGAACTGGGTGGTTTAAATGGTCAGCATGACAGGGTGGTCGGACCGGGCTGCAGACACTCAGACACTTTGGCAGTGCGGTCTGTTTGTCTCTTGCTTGGTGTATAGCACCTGTGCTAACTGAAGAACCAAATGGCAAGGTTTTAGGTTCAAGAATCGGAAGGAGACGTTGTCATTTTGCTATTTACTTTCCAAGTGCGTTTAAAGTAGATTAAGGTGAGACGACAGGCCTCACCGTTCTCTTCAGGTGGATTGATAATATGGCGGTAACGCAAGGCAAGGATCCAGAGGGTTTGCGTTCATTTCACTGCGGTCATGTGGAGGCCCCTTTATAACCCCGTTTTTCTGCGACTGTTTTTGTTTACTTATTTTCCTCGGGGCCCAGAGCGGTTACCGTGTTTTCCTGGTCGGAATTCTCGGGGAGCCATGGAAGCCTATTTTAATGTGCGGTCATTTTTATCGTCCCTGGGTAATCTGTCTTAGACGAAAGACTGCATAAATATATAGCAGCCTGAGTAGTTACGAAGAGCGTCACACATTTGCTAACCATTACGCTGGTATGCACGGGCTCGGGGACACAAAAGGAGTGGGTGTGGGCTGCCTTCCTGTGTCTGAACTTTGGTTGGCTTTGCGTCTCGATAAGGCTCTCTGCTCGGACAAAGGGCACCTTCGGAACTTTGCTGATAAATCATCTGTACTTTCCTTCACCGGTTAACACACACAAAAAATCTCTTTGCATTAAATGAATGAGTCAGGCGTTCAGACGCATGCAGAAGCCATCGTGGTGCGTAAATCATTCAACTTTTTCTGTTTTTTTAGTGTGTCACTTGCATGGCTCCGGATACCTTTAGTAGTGATTATAATAATAATTTCTAATTAAAATCTTGCTTTTTGGTTACTTTAGTCCCAAACATCTTGCACGTCTCACTCATCAGCACACAGTAGCCTCTCTTGGGACTGAACCTCATAAAAGATGTTTGTTTATTCATACTCTAGCTCCAGCTCTGTGATCAGCCTGCTTCCTTCTGCCCTACAGTCATCTGCAGCCTCCCGTCCAGCCTTCCCTCTCCCTGCGTGTGGGAGACCCATAAGGGGCGCTGTCTGGTTCAACGGGTTAAGTCTCTGTGCCTGTGATTGGTGCCTGTGACACGGGTTCAGATCCTGTCTCTTGGCAGCACAGTCACGTGTCCATTGGGCCCTTGAGCTCAGTGCTCAGTCTTTAACCCCCCGCGGGGGGCTTGCTTCGGTGGTGTCAGACAAACAGCGTGACCCTGCTTTCAGACCCCCAAGCTTCATTTGCACCTGCATGTCTGTCTATGCTGTAAAGGAGAGCTGGATGGGACATGCGAAACAAAGCATTCCGATGTACCTGCAAATGGAAAATACAGCATCATTTCATTTCCCTCTAAGATGCAGACCGATAGTATTGATCTGTCTTGGTCTTTTTTTTTTATATAGCGTTGCCGGCAAGTCTGTTATCTTTAAGTCTCTTTCATGAAATGTATTTGCTCTCTTTACAGTAAATACGGTAACATAAACATTCATGCAGCTTTTAATCTGTCCTGTATGCTGTGGGTGGGTGTGCCTTGCAGCTCCGCTCTGATGTTAAATTACCGGTCATCCTTACCTGTCTTCCTCAGCCCCCACATGGTGTTCCTATCCCAGAGCCTCCTGGTGGGGGGCCCCCAGCTGTGCGGGGCCCGCCTCTGCCACGAGATTGCACACGCCTGGTTTGGGCTCGCCATTGGGGCACAGGACTGGACCGAGGAGTGGATCAGCGAAGGCTTTGCCACCTACCTCGAGGATGTCTTTTGGGCCCGAGTGCAAAAGGTAAGTCCAGCCCCAGCCCCAGCCCCAATCCTAGCCAAGCCATTCCTCATTTTCTCCCAAAGCCCTCAAAGCGTTTACATTTGACTCGCTTCGCATTTGGTTATAAACAATTCTTCCAGCTGTTTGTAGCACAAGTATAAATATTTTGAATCCCAGAATAGCTTCAAATAGGTCCTAAAATCCAAGGAAAAACCATATACATCCACTGAGCCTTTAAAAACCACACACATATGTTGAGACTGATGATCGTAGAGGTCATATGACCCCAAGTCATGTTTGTTATAGCACTTTCTCCTCTATATGGACGTTCAGGCACAGAAGAAGCTGATGAATCTGCTATGGTTCTGTTTGGAAATATCGTTCCTTTTTTGGTTACTTTTTCTTTATGTAAAAGTCAATAGATGTTGTGTTCAGGAAGACTAAACATGTTAGGATGAAAAATGTGAGCTGAAAAAGGAGAAGTCACAGTACTGGTAAAGGTACTGCCTTGGCTGTCTGTAAATTCACATTTCTCAAAAAGTTTTGCACTTTTTTGATACGGTAACCTGTGTAAAGGTCTTTAGATGAAAACCATGTAATATAAAATGTAAAATTAAAAATTGTATAAGTTCACAAATTGCAGTTGGCTATTGTTCATGACATAGGGGCATTCTGTGTGTGGGATTTGCTTGGTTTGGTTTGTTTGTTATCTAGAACAGGGCTGGAAAAAGCGAGCGGTAAGGCGTTCCGCCCAGGGGCACCAGTTAGGGCCGCACATTGCGAGCTGGTTTTCCACACCGTGGGATTTGCTCGGTGGCTGAAGATTAGATTTGATAGGGCGAGTCGCTCCCTAGAAGCCCCGCCTTTGGCTTTAACGGCAGGTCTTCACTGTGTGACTTGCTAATCTGACAGCTGATATGCGTGATTCTTTATTCCATAGATTTGTACCCGTTCCCTTTGAATGATGTATTTCTCTTTCATCACCCTGACAAATTGTATGCCCCCCTCCCCACCCTGTCCTCTTTTATTTTTCCCGGTTCTTCGGGGTAGAATGGGATTGGGTTTAGGCGCGCGCTTCTTGCCCTTGGCCTGTTCTCACCCTCCCTGACCTCATTATCATTATTTACTGGTGTACCTTATGGTGGTACCCACGGTAAACTGCGAGGCTCATTACTTTTAATCATTTATGCAGCAGCATATCTGATACAGAGCAGTGTTTTTCAACCCAGTCTTCAGGGACCCCCAGATGGCTTCATGTTTTTGCTCCCTCCTGTCTCCCTGCCAGATAGTCCGCATTTTTGTACCTTCCCAGCTCAGCAGAAATGCAGACTATCTTGTAGGCTGGGTGGGAGCAAAAACATGGACCATCTGAGGGTCCTCGTGGACCAGGTTGAGAAACACAGCTGTAGGTCTTGAGGATGCAGTGATTCGACCCAGACTCCTTAATCACGATGCCCCCTGCTGACCTCTCTCTCTTCTTCAGCTCTCTCAGTGTAAGGCTGAGGAGCAGTATCAACTGAAAGCCCTTCTGCGCTGGAGAAGACTCCGCGATGAGCTGCAGAACTCTGACGAGGAGCTTCAGATCCTCAGGTTGAGTCCCCCGCCGCCCAGTTTTGTCTGTGGAGTTGCAGTCTGGTTGCGGACCAGTATGAGCCTGACGATCGGTTCTGTATTCCCACTGAAACAAGATCCATTTTCACAAGACGTTGTGGAGTTTTTAATGGTTTCACTGCAACTTTCCTGGTTTCCCTCGAAGCCGTAGAACTTCCTGACACAAGGACCTTGGGGATTGTTCAAGCCGGACAGATGCGTGTCTTTCCTGAGATTTTTTAAGGTGACTGTGATTTATTCAGCAGTTATATTGCTTCACTTTTGTAAATTGAGGTAGCCTTCGAGTTGGCATCGTCAACAATATGTCCCAGACAAAAGCTGGGGCGGGCAAAGAAAACTGCTTATATGAGCAGCTAGATTCCCAGAGTGCCAGAGTGTCTGAGAGCCGAGTTTCAATTAGGAGCTAATAGGAGTGGCAGATGAGTCATCACTATTCGGATAACGACTTCGCCCCGGCAGTCGGGACATGGCGCAGCATGATGCGTTAATCGTCGCCGCGGTTGGCGAGTACCTCCGTAACCCGTTTTACTTACACGCAGCCCCGTGCCACCCTGCTTGCGAAAAAGCCTCTGAATAACGTTTCGTGTGTTGCGAGTTTGCCGACCTCTCAACCTTTGTTCTGGCCCGACTGGAAAAGAGGGTCCTGGGCCACCTTTGGGTTGGCTGTGTGTTCTGATCCTTATGCTGTGATTTTCTCCTCCTTCTTTGTTTTTGCTTGTGGGACTTAAAGGCATTATTGCTAAGAATAAAGGTTCATTACCGGGATTAAGGGTTTATTGCTGGAATTACAGGTTCATTATGTGTCCAAGAGCAGAGATGAAGGCGAGCTCTTCTTACAGCAGTGTTCACGCTTTCGAGAATGGCCTTGTAGCGTGTCTGCCCGCGCTCCTTTGCTCCTTCTCCGTGTGCATGCATGTGCGTGCATCTTTCTCCATGTTCCGGCTCTGGTGGTGGGACGGGGGGGGGCGAGGGGATACAGGGCTGCCGTCTGGCTGCTAATGCACGCCATGCACACAGAATGGTGTCTAATGCAGTTTTACTGTGTGTGGCATGGGGGGGGAATAAGCAGAGCCAGATGCCAGCCGGGGAGCCGTGACATCCGGCGTGTCCCGGGCAGCCCGCACAGCGCTCGGAAGCATGTGTTTCCATGATGATCCTCCACGTGTCCCAGCACCTTGTCCAGAAAAGTTTATCTTTCGCCGATCGATCTCGATACCGCAGGGGTGCGTTCGCGGTATGGCTGTGGATGCCGCTCATGGCGTGACTGACGTTTTTGGGAGACGGCCGAAGACGGGGAAAATCCTTGTTGCCCAGAGAGACTCGTAGCCTGATCTCTGGCAAGTAAAGACGCCATCCTGCCCGGACGTGCTCGCCTTGCTCTGGCACGTGTCTCTCGGGGCCCCTCCTCCAACATAAAGATGGCTGTCTTGTACGGGAACCGCCCTCCCTGTCGGCATGAATTATGTTTTCGTTTTTTTCTCTCTTTCTCTTTGTTCTTTCTTTCTCCCTGGGTCTTCTCAGTGCCAGACCAGGCCCGGAACTTATTGTTTGTAGCTGCCGTGTTTATCAGAGGGTAGGGGTTTGAGATGGGTTGTGGAGGGGGTGACTGGCAATGATTCACCCCTGCCCACATTGTGTGTGTTTTAGCGTTTGTGCTTGATGGGCGCCTGACAGCCATCTGCACTTGGGTAGCTGGTGAGATGAGGTCGACTCCCCCCCCCGCACCCCCCCATTGTAAAACAGGCCCTGGCTTATCGCTCCTCACCACACAGAGCGGAGACTGGGGAAAACAACAA
Organism: Brienomyrus brachyistius; assembly: GCF_023856365.1. Classification (NCBI taxonomy): domain Eukaryota; kingdom Metazoa; phylum Chordata; class Actinopteri; order Osteoglossiformes; family Mormyridae; genus Brienomyrus; species Brienomyrus brachyistius. The sequence continues at coordinate 27,539,424 of NC_064534.1, forward strand.
CAGCAGTAAAAGATGGCCGAAAACAGAACAAATCTGATAAAGACCACAAATAATAGGGGTTAGTGACACACATCAGGCACCAGTAATTGGTCCTTAACCCCTGATAACCTCTGCTTGATATCTCAGGAAATAATGCCTAATTTTTTTATCCGCTAATGCTATAAGAAATATTTTTGTGTGTCTGTGTAATTATAAATGCTTCATTGTGGAAGTCTAATTATAAATCTATTATACTGAAAGCAAATCGAATCCATTTGATGCAGAAAGATCGATGGGTACATCTATGTCATAGTTGACTTTGTCGGTCTGGGGCCGGCTGCTCTGTGTGACTAACCTAGCATAAGCGTTTATTTTAAATGATCAATGTACCGGGGATGGCCATGGGGGGGGGATCATTGGTGACTCATAATCCACATAAAAACACATGCTGTGCGTCGACCGAAATGAAATGTATATGGATCCATGTCGTCAGCAATCTGTCATGCATGTTGTTGTTTTTTTGGTTCATGGTAAACGAGATGCTGAGAAGGTGTTCCTGCGCACCTGAACTAGCTCAGCGGCTTCGCCCTTTCGCCCCTCACCATCCATTATTAATCAAAGTCACCCAGCTCTGCCATCTGAGACCGCTTGATGTCGTCAGGCTGCGGTATGAGCCACGTGCTTCTCTGTTTCAGTGCTGTTCAGATATGGAAAGAGAATCCCATAATATCTGTTGATGCTACGTATTTTTATACCTCCCCGCGTTTTCTGCGTCCTTTTTCAAACATGTGAGACGTCTTTTTTATGGTACCTGTTACCTTGAGGAGATAAGTGCTGGCTTGTTCATTTCAGACCTATATTTTCCCACTCAAGTTGGGTCGGAGGCTTTAAAATGTCTTAACTTGGTTTAATCCATGAATCAGACTCCCAAGAAGGGGGATTCCAGAGCTGAGCATCATTCAATTTCCTGTTTATTTTGTGCTGCTTTATTCAGCGTGCTAACGGAAGCGACTGGACCTAATGATAGGTGCCCCATTTAACGATCGACTGAAGCTGAACCTTTAAGTAGGTCACATGAGCTGTTCTCTGATCAATGCCTTGTTGCATGTTTGTCTGACATGTAAGGATCATGCTACTGAGAGAATTAACTGTGAAGTTGCCAGCTCTATATGGCATGATTGCCATTACGAATTAGAATCGGCTCTGCTTGGCTTGCTCACACCATGCAGTGGGCTGAAGTGGGCTGCAGAAGTTATGGTGTAAGTTTCCTTATGGTTCATTTGTACAAGTTAAGATCATGCTACTAGTTTTACTATAAGACCACAGCTGATTAAACATCGATGCCACACCCTCTGTCCTTGTCTCATCTCTGACCCGAAGGAAAGACATTTGGCGTGTCAATACATGAATGCAGATTACAGTCTCAGGAAGGAGTTGCCAGGAGCAGCGTGTTTTCATAAATGGGTGTGGAGTGTGTTAAATTGATAGATAGCTGTGTGTGTGTGCGTGTGTGTGTGGATTAGGGTTATATTACATTGTGGGGACCAAATGTCCCCCCACAATGTAATAAAAACCTGTTATTTTGACGTTGTGGGGACCATTTTCTTTATCTACATATGAAATCAAGAAAGTAAAAATGCCTGAAGTCCAGTATTTTGTTTGGTTACTTATGGTTAAGGTCAGGGTTGGGTAGGGGTTAAGGTCGTCATGCTAGGATCAGAGTTTTCCACAAATAAATGAAAGGAGAGTCCCCACAAAGATATAATTACAAACCTGTATGTGTGTGTGTTTGTGTGTGTTTTGTTCCTTTATAGACCCAATAAGGAAAACACGGGACAAGTCAGCGAATCAGGGGCCTCTGTGGTGAAACATGCTCTGAATCCAGGCAAAACATTCATGCAGGTCCACTACCTGAAGGTAAGATGCCCTCAGACTTAGCTGCCTGGAGTTCTGTCAACTTGATGCATTCAATCATCTGAAAATCTGAAAATTGCCTTAAGGGAGGACTTCGTCTTACGAGTGAGACGGATGTCTTTCAGACTCTTTGTAATGCTCTGGTAGGGTACTTCAGTGAGTATTGTTTATCCAGCACAAACTGCTCAAGACGGGCATAATCAGAACTGATAGGTGCGATTAAGTGTACAAGAAGACACATCTCTTATGTGAAGTCTGGTTTGTGTCCAGACTGTTCACTGTGTCCCAACTTCCTGTGCAAATCCACATGGAATGGATGAGTCACAAGGCGTTTGTCTGAAGAGTTGCAGCCAGAAGTTTCTCAGCATTTCGTCAAACAGATCATTTCTTCCTCCGTTCCAAGCCGGCCCTCTCAGGCCACGACATGTACAGCCTGGCCTACTTCTGTACAGGATGCTTATTTGTTACTCGCATGTGTATGTCAGCGGGGGCCTACCCCAGCCACTAGCTGCCTATTTTCCAAGCACTTACTGTATCTGTATGGTGAGACTCATCCAGGGAGGGTGTCCCCATGGTGGGAGGTCAATTGGGGGCATGTGGACCCACAAAATGCTTTGGATATCCTCTACTGGGTTGCCCACTCTCGCTCCTCCGGTCCTCATCCAGAACCCTGGCACTGAACATCACTCACACATTTCATTTTTTTTTTATTCCATTTAACCAGTATCTAGGTTGAGTAACCGTGATGGCCCACGTTTCTGCCGAGACACACGACTGCACTCGAGCACTGTTCTTGAGTACAAGTGCAGATCTTTAAACCATGTTCCTTGACCTTATTCAGCGTATGGTGACTGGCCTTAAGGCCCCACGCCGTCTCCTGACAGCACCTGCACTCCTATATGTATATGCAGTCCTGTTGGCCCTCTAGTTAAAATTATCCAAAGTTACCTTATAAGGAAGCAGACTGCTGAATACATAGCTGGTAGCCTATATTATGCCTGTATATTTTCAGCACGTAGTGAATGTTGCATTTTGGAGACAAAACTTCAGGGTGAATGTCGTTGTATATCGATTACAAATGTTTCTCTTTCAGGGCTATTTCCTATTGAGCTTTTTTTCAAGCATAATTGGTGAGGAAGCTTTTCTAAATTTCTTCCGCCATTTTGTGAGACAATACCATGGCCAGCTCATTCTCTCACAGGTCGGTGATTTTCTGCATCTTCCCAAAGAATTACCCACTGATTTTTTTTTTCTTTAAAAAAAAAGGTTTATTACTTATTTAATTGTTGCTCTTTTCAAATTTTACATTATGTCTTCAATAACCTCCCTCACTACTGTTAAGTTTGACTCTCCTGAGAGTTGAGTCTCCTGAAAGTCCCACTTGTAGATGTTCAGTATGCCAGTTATATTACTGGTATATAATACACAATCGCCAGTCCTATTGGACTGAAATTTAGACATTTCTAACTTCTAAACCATTGACTGTTGTATTTACACAGTAATTATAATGATCTTAAGATTTCTTAGCATTTTTGACATTCTTAGCACATTGCACAGGACTCCTGTGGTTATTTTGTTTACAGGACTTTCACTGATGCGAAACTAATAGATTTTCTTTCTCAGGACTTCTTGCAAATGCTTTTGGACCATTTTCCAGAAATAGAGAGGTAAGTCTAAGTGGATGTCGAACGACTGCTTTGTTTTAGGACTCTGTCAATTTCAGCAGCGTTTGATGTTCAAACCACTTAAGTCCAACAGGCAAAAAAATAATGGCTATGAGGAAAGTGGGTCTCACCGCCTGTTTTTGAGGAAAAGTACCATTAAATCTCCCCCCCCCCATGGCTACCCTTCCAGCTTGACACCCCCTGTGTACAGTAACCCCCTCACCCCAGCCCCTGTATCCCCCACAGATCCTGAATTGCTCACGTTCGTTTTAAAAATGGCTGCACGGTAACACATGCACTTCGTTCTGACAAGGGTTCCATTTAGATTAAACCCAGCTTCATGGGACATTGTCACCCTTGTCATCTAAAATTCATGAAGATGTGCTACCAGGTGTTCCTGCCCGCGTTTCCCTGCTCTTCCCTGTTCTGCTGCTTGGCTGTGCACACTGTGGAGTAGCAGTAGACAGCTTGCCGTTGTAGAGATGTGAACTCCTACCGCGCGTTTAGTATAGAGAAAAACTCTCATATCCGGAGAGATGAAATTTCCAGATGGTTTAATGTTGCTCTTGAAGAACAGTGAATTGTGACACATTTCCTACGGTTCTTTTAACCATTTTATATTCACACAGTAATGATTATTGTACTGGTATTTCAAGTCAGATATTTGATACAACGCAAGACATTTGCAAGGTAAACACTGGAGAAACAAATGGAAAGGCACCTGACGTCCGCCACTGCATAGGAGCTAAAGTGTTTATTACTTGTTTTTAGTTTTTATACTGATATGTTAGAACTGTGCCTGTTACTTGGATGCCGGATATGTGATCTGTAACTGCATAATTTCTTTTCCCCTGCTGTCTTCGCTCTCATACCAGTGCGTCAGCTGTCATAACTAAGCAGGCCGCGTCTTATTGCTTTATTTATTCCTGTGCCAGCCCCTCGCGGTCCTCCTCATTCTGAGCAGCTGTCGGGTGAGGTGTGCTGTCCCATCGGCTGTTTATTTGTTTGCTGCAGCACGCAGTCCTGGGGGGAGATTACTCAGGACCCCCCCCCCTTTTTGGCTGAATCTGTTTGAATAGCTTACATGGTGTGAAGCCCCTGTTTCTCCATCACCTTCTTCCCATCCTCTGTGACTCGTTTTCTCCCCCTTGCCCTCTTCCTTCTTCGCCTCTGTTTCACTCCCTCCATTGCCCCGCTTCAGATCTGAATTCACGGCAAACCCGCTTTCTTTTCCCCACACGGCCTTTCTGTCTCAGTTGTCCTCCCCCTCATCCATTTCCTCCCCTACTCGGTCGTTCCTCCCTTCTCCCCTTCCTTCCGTTCCACCTTTCGTTCCCCCCTCAGTCTGCAGGGTTAATGCAGCACCATGCCCCGACTGCCCACGCTGATTGATTGAATTAAAGCCGAAGTTCAGGACGGATATTTATGTGTGCGTAGCATCTGGATCCGTAAACATTTCTGGTTGAGAAGAATCCGGGTGACATCGCGGAGGGCGGAGACACAGGGCGGCTCTGTTTTCCAGGGGTGGGATTAACGAGAGATTGATCCCCGAGACAAAAGTCTAACCCCCACGCGCACTAATTAAAAAGGCGGTGCTGTAACGTGATACATTTTTATAACCACGACAGTACACTTTCTTAACCCTCCACTGGTGGTCTGCAAAGGCAGACCTGGGGCAAAGAGGGGGGGGGGGGGGTTATCTCGTCCAGCCCACCTCTCTGAGGTCCCTCAAACACAGGACTCCCAGAAGAAAAGGCCGTTGTTTCACCCTCCACTTCTGGGCCACTGCAGCCCACCTGAGACAGCCAGCTGGCAGAGGCTGTAGTATGGCACATATTTGGCACAGAACGTCAGCTTCAATAGGTTCCAATTGGCTGGCTTTGTAACCAATAATGTCCCAGTGTCCTGCTTCTGGGAGCTTTTCTCATTGGGTGGCGCAGAAAATTAAAAAAAAAAAAAACGGTATAGGTATTCTCGTTCTTTATCCATTCAAGGTCTATCACTCCTTTAGTTGATTGGATAAAATTTACCTTTTGAATTATTTGAAAATATAAAATGTTTTCAAATGGTTAACATTAAATTTTAAACTTGCATTTTATAAGGGAACAAAGCGAATTTTAATAGAAACTGTAAATAAATACTTCTTTCACTTCAAAATAATAAAAATTACATGGTGCTCCTTGAAGTAACTCCTGTCTTTATTTACAGGTCAGGATCCCATCTGCTGCCTTTATTCATTTGGTCAATGACGTGTTGGACTAGTGAAGTGGTCTTTGGTCCTTTAATTGCAACTCAGTTTGAGACAAAAACTCGGGTTAGACAGGAACACTAACAGGGTGGTCTTGTTTAATTGCTGGAAAAAAAAATTAATTGGGTCTCCAGGCAGGGCTCACCCTGCGCCATGGCTCTCGTACACAGGGCCAAATGAGATAAATGCTTGGGAAACTTCATCCGCTTTTTGGGGGGAATTACACCCCAGACCCACACCGCTGGTGTCTTTCACTGAAATTTGAAAATGTCTTGCTTTTTAACTAGTTTATGCGTTGCTGTTGCCCGATACACCTGAGCGTGAGCAGCAGTAACTCTCCTTTTCCCGTTTGTTTCAGACAAGGCCTCACTCTCCAGGTGATTTACGCCGACTGGCTGGATAATCCTGCCATTCCAGAGGTGAGGAACACAATCTGTCTTTTTACACCTTGTTGTGTCAATTTATCATTATAATTTTAAAAAATATATTTAAGTAGCCAACAATAAGCGATACGGTCTGCCTGGTTCGCGAAAGACGAGAAGCACCGTTGCCTTTAAAGCTGTTTACTCTTTTCCTCATTGTTCCCTTGACAAGATTTATCGTTATATCCGATATAACGATACTCTCGTGTGGACCTTGGATAAATACCGACGGGAAGCGCCAAGACATAATAATGTACCGTGGGGTACGCGCAGGGGGCAATACGGGGCAGAAATTCCCAGACAGAATAGTTGTGTTATCTGTGCAGAGCGTGGGACAGGCAGAGCGCCACTCGCCACCGGTGCCATGGGAGCAGGTCGGGCCTGTTCTGTGGACGGGCCGCACGGCCGCGGGCTAGGAACAGCCAATCTGGGTGGTTCCTAGTTTTTATTATAATTTTTTTTGTTACGTTTTTTTTTTTTTTTTTTTTTGCGTGGGATGGTAGTCCTTACAAACGAGGCCTGTTGAGCTGGGAAGCAGAGCACCGTCTGTTGGGGGGGGGGGGGGCTGCGAGCGGCCAGTCACGCCGGGAATGAGGTGTGTGATGTAGACCATAAAACAGCTATGTGTGGTATCCCGGCAAACAATGAGAGCTCACTGGCCTGCCACCCCGTGCTGGAGCAGGCCTGCATTCTGGAGCTCCCACTCCGTCTGACTACACGGCCGTAATGGGGTTCTGACAGAGAGCTTTCTGTCACTGTCCCCACTGAGGGAATGCAGACAGCTGCGCACGGCGCAGGACGTCGCCATCCGGCCCCCGCCATCCGGCCCCCGCCATGACGCGTACCCCTCTCTGCGTGCCTCCGGGATACTGCTCCAGGGGCCTCATGCTTTCTCATTTCAAGCCCTGGGAGTTATACCCGGAGGGCGGGTGTGGTCCTGCCCCCCCGCCATATTCCTGGCCCTTCTGTCAGCCCCCCCGGTCCCAAAGCATCACAGGGAAGCTCCTCCCTGCCAGGATGTGGCACTGGTTCTGTTTCAGACTGACCAGCGACACTTTGGAGCATGAAGGATCACTGACGAAGGCACCATAGCTCATGCGCTACAGCGCTGCTCCCAAAACACAGCGGCTGGGCGACACCTCGCTGAAAGTTGGGCGTCGCGTCGGCTGAGGTTATGTGTCATGCTGAGGCCAGCATTAGCTCTGCTTCCCGCGTTCATGTGTCTGTTTGCTGACACCCACCTGCCTTTAGCTGCCCTGGAGTGAGTGAGTGAATGTCTTTGTGTGTGTGTGGGTGTATATGTGTGTGTCTGTGTGTGTTTGTGTATATGTTTGTAATATAGTGCACAGTGATGTTTTACTTATACAGCTGGAGCGCCTGCGCTTATGTGAGCGAGAAAGGGAGAGAGAGAGAGAGAGCGAGAGAGAGAGGGAGAGGGAGAGAGAGGGAGAGGGAGGCTGCAGTGCTTTCGGTGGCCCCTCCCTTGGCTGCTGTGGAGCCAAACAGAGTTTGACTCGTGAGACTCTGCTTGCCGACTTCAGTGGGAGGAATCAGCAGGCGCTGCTACCGGCTCACGCCGAGGGGAATCCGGCTGGATGACCTGCTCCCTCTATTGCTCTCCTTCACCCTCTCTCCCTTCTTGTCCGTCACTACCCCCCCTCCGCCCACCCCCGCCCCTCGGCAGTCTCCTTCTCCTCCGCTGAGCAGGAGCAGTCGAGGTGAGCCGGTCGGCAAGAGCAGGGATCCGATCCTGCATGCCTTCTCTCCACCACAACCTCCCCCCCCCCGCCCCCCAGGCGCCCCTTTGTCCTCCCGAAGTGGGGAGGGGGGGGGGGGCACAGCCGGCGCTCACTCTCAGCATGTCGCCGTGTCTCCGCAGCCCCTGTTGCACAGGAGCTCCGCTTGGCTCCGGACGGCAGTCGTGGGAGAAGTCAGACAGGAGGTAACGCACCACGGACACTCCTCCTCTCTGGAGGATTCGCCTGCTGCTGTTCATTTGCTGAAGCTGTCCAGTCTGTGGGGACACGTATGTGTGTGTGTCTGTGTGTGTCTGTGTGTGTGTGGAGGTGCTGCTTTCTTACACACTGTGCTCTGTACTAAGTGCGCTGCTTCTGTCCATGAGGATAAAAATACAACTTGAAACAGGATGAACTGTACTTTTGTTGTCTGAGAGTCTGAGAGTGAAAGCTGCCTGTGTGTTTGTGCGTGCATGCGTGTGTGTGTTTGTGCGTGCATGCGTGTGTGTGTTTGTGCGTGCATGCGTGTGTGTGTTTGTGCGTGCATGCGTGTGTGTGCGTGTGTGTGCGTGTGTGTGCATGTGTGCGTTTACAACTTGAAGGGAATGTTTTCCACTTGAAATCTGGCTGATTGGGTGAAGTAGCACAGAGCTGGCACCGCTGATGTCTTATTTTATTGCCATGCACTTTTGTGGTGATGGTCGGGGGGGTTTTGGGGGGGGGGGCTGCATTTTATTCCTTCATCTGCAAGTGCCTCACAATGAAAACATTATGCGACCGCGCGCTGAAATGGCTAATTGGGTTACTCGCCAGTCAGGAGCGTCCTTTTTGAACTCTGCATGGTTGTGTGCGTGTGTGTCTTTCCACTTAAGCAATGGAAAGAGTGCCTAAAGTCTGTTTATACTCATTCGCTCGCTCGCTCGCTCGCTGGTAGCCGTCACCTGGTCACCCTCCTCTCCCTCCCCTCCCCTCTCCTCTCGCTCTCTGTCTCTCCCTTCCGCTCTCCTCCCATTTTCATTCTGTATCTCTCTCTCCATTTTCTCTCACACTCCGTCTTTCTCTCTCTCTCTCTCTCCCCTCCATTCTTTCTCCCCAGGTTGCAAAATGGATTCACTTCAGTCGTGGCCACCGAAAGGGCAGCAAGCGGAAGCGAGTGAGGCCCAAGGTGAACTTCAAAGGGGTAGGTTTCCCAGCGCTGCGTTTCAGGAACACTCACACTGCAGCCTTGTCTTAGTGCCTAAGTGCATGTTGGGTATTTTGGCCTATCTGTCTGCTTAGTGGAGCACGTGAGGGTTGTGCAGGGGATGTGGTTTCTGTGGCAGCCTCTGTATGGCTCCGCCGAGGGCCAGACACACACCGGGATGGGGCCCCAGCCACAAAAAGCACCCGGGCTCTTATGGAACCTCTGCGGGGGGGGACGCGATGGGCGGGGGGGGATAAACTCCATGTTTGGGTTTAGGGATGCGGTCACTTTGCTGAGTACTCTCGCGTACGGCAGTCAGCCTGCTCTCTGACGTGCGGGGGGACAGGGTTGGGGGGCGTCATCCTATACTGCAAGTGGCGGCACATTTTACTCCGGTTTTATTCCAAAGAGAGCATCACATTGCTGCAAGGGAGACCGTTCTGTAATTACCGGTTCTGGCTGGTCCTCAGGCACGCAGAAAGTCTGTCTTTGAGATGATGTCGTCGCCTGTCCCGTTAAAATAATATCTAGCCATCACACTTTTCCATACAAAGTTTCCCAGAAGTCCGTCGGTGTGAGACTGTGTGTGTGTGTGTGTGTGTGCATCACATTCATCTTACATAACATAAAGTACTTTAGATTGGTCCATCTTCTGGTGGGAACCAGTACATCATAAACAAAGCAGGCATTAGGTCTGTCTCCTTTATGGACACAACATGCTTTTATCTTAAGTTACATACAACTGAGGCAGAAAATACAGTTATTTGTGGATCCTGAGTGACCAGTGGTGTGGATGCCTTGTATGTGTTCAGCTTGTATGTGTTAAGCCAGATGGTGCCTGTGGTTTCGACATTCATGTGGAAGTGCTTTCTATATGTTATAATCTTTGCTGGGTTTCCCAGGTAGAGCCTGATGCTCTCGTTCCACAGTGCTGATTATATTTTAATAATTAACATCAGATTGTGCTTTTAATCCGCGGCCGTGCTTTAAAGCCCTTTGTTGAAGCGTGTTCGCACGGAGACATTAAAGAGTAAGCGCACACTCTGTGGTCAACGATTGGTGAGTTTAGCAGCACGTCTGTGAAATTGAATTCTGCCACTTTCCAGTTGGTTAGACAAAATGAGTCTGTTTCTAAAAAGGAAAAAAGAAAAAAGAATGTAGCCTCGTAAATTTCATGCCATAGCTGGAAATGTGAGCAGGAGAGTCTGTGACGACAGGCCATGTTTTTTTTTCCATGGGTACTGGGTGAGGCTGGTCTGGAGGGGGAATGGCCAGTAATGCTCGGCAGAGCGGCACGGGCAGCTGGGTGGGGTGGCTATGCCGTTTGAAGTCTGCTATAAAAGGCCTCCTGAAAGGAAACAGGAGGTGACCTGGCCTCCCTGGCCCGGCCCCACCCCTCTCTGAGTCCCATGGCATTCCAGGTGTAGTTTTTATTGCCCCTCCTGGCACTTCAAATGTTCCTTCCCTGCCCACGACCTGAACAGCCAACCCCCACCCTTCCCAAAAGGCCAGGCCCTACACACCACGGCCCCTCCCCTTACTTCTGGCTCGTAAACAGGCCGTCTCCCAATCAGAGAGGGGCCCTGATTAGCCGCCATGCCGCCAGTCTGCAGCTTAGACATAATTACATCACAGCCGAGTGCAGCTGTCCTGCCCCCGGCGATGCAGCCCCAGCCGGGGGCACAGAGCACAGGCCTGCATTTGGGGTCACTTTAATGTAAAATTAAAGTTTGCCACCAGAAAAAAAATGGTACTTTATTGCCATCCTTTTTTAAGGGGGACATTAGTCATGGTCTTTTGATAATGAGCTTCATTTGCGCTCATTTTCATCAGTGACCAGCGTAATGAGAGGCTGGCTCTGCGTTTTCCTGACCCGGGGTGCGTGGCCCTTTATCTCAATGCTGAAAAGCTGCTCTTTAAGGCCAGGCCCTCCCTCTGTATCTGCTCCGCCCCACCCGCCCAGAAGAGAATTTGCTTTTGGGTGCGGCACACCGTATTTTCACCGGAGATCCGATTTTTGAAAAATACGGGGTGAAGCTGGTTCTGTCCCACCTGTGTCCTGCCCTTGGGACCAAAGAAGATTGACTGTTAAGCCAAACAAATCTGTGACAAAAACCAGATTTACAGTTCCTTTGCAGAAGCTGCATTGTGAGATGGTCAAATAATTTATTATTTATATGTATTTATAGTTTCATTTGTGGTAATTTGCCATTATCGATTGTTCGAGTAGCTATTAGCTCTCAAGCGTTGCATTTGTAGTCTGTTGAGAAATACTCTTTGGCTGCTGTTGTTTTATCTGAAAGGAGTCACACGTTCATTGATTTCTCCGTCCAACCCAGGGGGGTGGGGGTGGTTTAACGAGGCCACAGTTGGCTCAAACATCTGGTGTAGCTGGGAGTCTCTGGGGTGCTTGATTCCTCCAATTGTGGTTCTTCGGGCTGAAGTGAGGTAAGAGCAGATCACCACCATGTTCCTTGGGCTCCGGATGTTGCAGTGCAACTGCCTTCATTTACGGGCAGCCGGCTTCCCTCCATATTTCGGAAACATAGTACTAAGTCCCGTTCCCGGCCTCTGCGTGGCAAGGAATTATTTGGCATGAATTACAAAGCACTAGAATTCATGACAGAAAGTCTGGCTGATATGGTGCAAGCAGAATGGAGACAGAGAGGAGGCTTTCTGTGCCCGGCCCACGGAAAACGGGAAACAGGCTGCTTCTGATTTTGCTGTCATGCACTGCGAGTGGTCGTCCAAGAAAGCACAGAGGTGCTCCCACGATCATCCTCAGCCAATGAAAAGATGACATTGACCTACCCGTGTGAGGTCATTAGGCAAGGAGTCTAGCCAGGGGTCGAAAACGAACAAGAGCGAAGGCTGCACCAGTCTGCTGGCTTGACAGCTGAGCCCAATATGAGGAAGCTCATGAACAGGTTCCATGGTGGGGGCAGCCGGTGCACACTGAGATCCCCCAAACTGCATAGGTACAGCAGTGAGGAATTCCCCAACTCCTGCCTGGAGCCAAGCAATCCCTTCTGTTTTCTGAGCTGAGAATAAGTCATCCAAGCAGAGGTAGCAAGCTTTGGACTTTTTCCCTAAAAAAAATCGACCTGTCTTTGTAGATCATCAAGACAGGTTCTTTCTCCATAGCTGTGGTACAAATGCAGTAGTACTTTCTGATCCGAAAAGCGGATTATGTGCCCTGCAGAGAGTGCAACAGCAATGAAAAGAAAGCCCATACTGGCCCAGCTGGGCCTGTCGTGGTCGTATGATGGATAACTCAGGACTCGTTTTCTAAGCAGAGGCTTTGTTTTTTGGCCATTTAGCACTGAAACGTGGGGTTGTTTTGCTTTGCATGCTCTGCATTAGCGTCTGGCATCCAAAATGCGAATTGGGCGCAGGAGCGCATTCTCCCCCATGCCACGGACCCTGAGGAAGCCTCCCCTAGAATCAGACGCCTCGACCAGAATTTACGTCCCTTTGCCTGTCGCCGGCAGCGGGAAGGGGGTGGGGGGGGGGGGTCAGGAAGGGAAATGGAGGATTTCCAGGCATGAAACAGCACGTCGCCCCCCGACGGGGCGGCATTGTTTGTGTTCGCCACACCTCCGTGGATCCCCTTGTGGCTGATTTAGTGCGGAAGAGCCCAACATCCATCAAGTTTGCATCGCCAAGACAATTCATGGCTCTGGAGGGCCAGCGTAGGCTGCTCTTTGTAATTGAACGTAAATCGCTCACATTTAGTGCTGTGAGTACACTCCTCCCCAGTGGTACACTCCTTTTTTTCTTTCTTCCCCCTCTCCTCCCCTGCACTATTCAGCATCTCTCAGCGATGTTAGCGCCCCCCCACGGGGGCCCACTGTTTGCACATACGGGTGCCGCACAATGGAAGAAGGTTGTGAGAAACCACGGAGCTCCCAGCATCTGAAGCTAGACTTATTAGGCGCCTGCGAGCGTGTGGGAAACTCCACCACTCCAGTGACTTCTGTGAGGGCGGCGGGGAGGAGAGGCAGTTTGGGTGATTTGCGGCTAATAGATTGGGCTGCCCCCAAAAGGGCAATCCTGTGTCAGCAAGGTAGTTAACCTTCATTTTGAAAAATAAACATCCAACTGTAGATGCGGGTGATATTGACTTAAAGGGTGATGTCTGCTCTGAGCTTTGGGCCGAGGTGCGTGTGGGGGGGGCAGGGTGAGCGGAGGACAATCATCAACTGTTATTTGGGATTCATGTGGAGCAACTTGTTTGCAGCGAAAGGGAAAACAAGGGCCCGGCAGAGGACGTGCGTCAGCGACGCCCTCGTTGTTGGCACGTGGGTCTGGCTGACCGATATTGCCTCAAGCTTACTTCCCAGTCTCCCTCTCGCTGTGTCGGCCTTTCATTCCGCCTCCATCCTTTTCATAATAACGCATGACCACGCTGATTATGCCAGCCCTGTGCTCTCAGGGGGGGGTGGGGGGGTCGTCTCCGTAAGCCCCCAATGTGGTTTATAGTGGTGGACTCGTTGAGCGGGTGCCCCCGTTGACCAAAGTGTTCATTCAGAGATGTCCACGACAACAAAAGGAGTCGGGCGGCTGTTAGCTGAAGCATTTATTCGCAATGTAAAAGGCAACAACAGTGAACAAAAGGAGCACAATGCAGCACTATTAAGTACAACTGCGCTGTTGCTCTTTCTGTGCCCGGCTTCCATATTGGACGGACACCTACGTTCGCGATGTTGATGTGAGTCAGGAGCAACTGTTTTCATACGTCAGCCGAGATATTTTCAAACATTCATTTCAAATACTATTTTGTTAAAAGAAAAAAAACAGAGCGATTTAACAGATGTCATCTAGGCAAGTGCCGTAAAGGAAGTGTGTCCCATTTCCCAGGACGCTTAAACAGTATTGCTATTATGCACTTACAAAAGTCGATTCTAACCATCACCTCATCCATTGTGGTTCACTGGAAGCCATAGTACCGGTGACTCGTTCCAAAGTATATAGCGCTTATTTCACTTGGTTAATGAGCAGCCAATGAAGCTTCCAGGCAGCCTGAGCCAATTAGCATTGTCCCGAGTCTCATAATCCAGCAGCGGGGGCCATGAAGCAGCCATATGATCCCATGTCTTTAATGTGTTCTGGTTTATGTGGCTGGGCCGTGGGCTGTATGTTCAGGTTGGGGTTGGGGGAACCACACATGAAAGCAATCATGGCCGGGGGCAGCCGGGAAAGACGGCATGCTGTAGCCTGTCTCGCTCATATCCCCCCACCGTCTGGAGAACCATCGGGCCACACTCAGTGCCGTGCTGGCTGGTGCCACGGTAACCCGGCCTCATGTCAATACTGTCACTCTTCTCCATGTGAACTACGGGACTTTTACCACTGGCAGATAGAATTTCATGACTAGCATGATGTCCACATATAAATAATGGCGCATATTAACAATTTAACTTGGGAGGAAGAACTGAGGAGTGATCAGATTAAGTCCATTACGCTAATCACATGATTCAGTACATCCTCTCCCATAGCATGATTATCCTCATGGTGAATATGTGCCATAAATTAAACGGAAAATAAATATAAAATGGGATTGGTGTACCTTTAAAGGAATAATAATAATCATTGAATATCCAGTAAGTGACCAGGCCTGACTTCTCTACGTTTGCCAGGATGTGAGCCATTTCCCACGTTTCCCTCCAGAAAACATCACACCGGGATTTTTTGCCAGCCCTTCATACAAAGGCTCCTTTGAAGCAAAATGGTGTTTCTGTGTCTTAACCAAAACATAGGCTGATCTCTAGATCACTTTATGGATATTCTTTCCATTTAATATATGTGTTTGGTATACAGTAGTGTCTTATACATTTTTCTTATCAGGGATGCCGTTACAGATTTTGGGCCCCATGAAAGCATATTGTACTGGGCCCCCAACTCAGACTAATTTAATTATGTTCCAAATTCTTAGGGGCCCTTCGAATCGTCCTACGTTTCCCTCCCTCGCCCCTATTTGTTATATGGTGGTGGCTGCTAGCTCAATAAATGCTGGATACACAGATGAATGGATGGAAGTTATGGGATGAAGCTTTCTAGGTGAAGACCCCCAAATGCCTTGTGGTAAATGTCAGACCGTGTGATTTAAGCACTTCAGACAGTTGTCCTTGGAGGCCCGGTGCTCTGATCATGTGCTGAATTCCAGGTAGTCAAAGGCAATCTGTCTGAATACCGTGGACCAGGAGCTCCAACTGTGCTCTAATTCACATACCTGTGGAGGGGCTGTGCTGCAGCCTGGGAGGCCCCTGAAATCATGGATAGATTTGTTTTCAACAGAGCCGACTCAGAGTGGAGGAGGAGGAAGGGTGCTGTGTTGCCTAGAAGCCTTCGGGTACTTTGTGACCCACTGTACCCGTCGTACAGTCAATAGCTCAGTGTGTCTGCATGCTGCTGCCTTTGTGTGTCTCGTCTAGGATTAGATAGATATGGCTCTAACTCCTCTAATGTTCAGAAGAGCTGACACTTCAGACTGGCTCCATGTGAATCTGTATTCTCTTAGGCCTGTAATAAGATTTGGGATAATCTTTTTTCTCCCTTTATACTGGAAAACGAGTACGCCCTTTTTTATTTCAGTCTTTCTGACTTCTCTCAGGCCTGTTCACAAGTAAGCAGCAGTGTGTCCGTCTTTCATTCTGCAGGGGAGAATCTACTTGTTACTTATCCAGGTGACTGATCTGCAGAAGATGGCTCGGCCCGATCTATTAATCTCCTTTTAGAGATATCGGTAGTGAGAGCCTGCTTTCAGTCTGTCTTGCCACTGCTCACTGCAATGTGGGGTGTTGAGAAACCAAGTAGCCTGGCCTGAAGAGGTGCCAGGCTCGGGGAGCAGAATGGAAGGTTGACCTGGATGAACCCCACCCATCCATCCAGTAACTGGTTATCCAGTGCAGGGTCATGGAGTGCCTGGAACCTCTCCCAGGATGC
The DNA here is from genome assembly GCF_023856365.1 of Brienomyrus brachyistius. Taxonomy (NCBI): domain Eukaryota; kingdom Metazoa; phylum Chordata; class Actinopteri; order Osteoglossiformes; family Mormyridae; genus Brienomyrus; species Brienomyrus brachyistius. The sequence continues at coordinate 27,555,515 of NC_064534.1, forward strand.
ATGGCAGGGAAGTAGCATGGACAGGATGTGAGTAGCATTTATTTCTGGGCTAATTTCAGGTACCCCTATTTTACCGGGGTAAAGAACTTCCACCGCCTTGGTTGTTTTATTTTTTTAAGAATTCTCATGGGCTCTTATGTGATCTCAGGGGGATCTTGATGTGGGGCGTCTTTATAACGACTGTAAGCATTCAGTCACACGCATTCCCAGTCACACTGGGAAAATACGTTGGAGCTCAGAGTTACTTGGGAGTCTTAAATATCTGTAAGACAGTGAAGAAAGGCATAATATTTCATCATGATTAATCTATAATCTTCTTTAATCTTATAATATTCTTTAATGTGCTCTGATGTTCCTGTTTTGAATGAATAAGTTTTGTTTTTTTTCTTCAATCAGAAATGCATTTCATTAATATATTATCCATGGTATGTGGTCTGCTGACTCAGTGGGTGGTGTTACCGCCTAGTGCCTCTGGGGTTTACACTGTGTGTGTGTGTGTGTGTGTGTGTGACATTTCCATACACTTCCTGAGTCCTCTGTCTCAGTGTATTTGCTGTGTGAGTGTGTTTGTGTGTCTTAACGCTCTGTCTTATTGAAAATGAATGAATTGGTAATTAATGGACAAAGATTGGCATTTCTTTTTGTGTACGTTAGCCTTTGCTAAATTTCAGTATTTGAAAATGTCATCACTGCAGATAAATTCTGAAGGCTAAGCAAACACACACGTGTGTGTGTGTGTGTGTGTGTGTGTGTGTGTGTGTGTGTGTGTGCGCCCCTTGTGCGCACGTGTGTGTGTCCTTTCCATCTCTGCTGCCCCTTTTGTCTTCTCTGTTGTTTTGGGCTGGCTTTCCAATGGTGCGTGACTGATGCTCGCAGGAGATTTAAGGCTTATTCCTTCTTAAATTCTTCTGTCAGCTCAGGCACAAAGACTATGTCTCGCCTTCATTTTTCTCTTTCAATCAGTCCTGAACATCTGTATTTTTTTTAAGTCTCCATCTCTGCCTTTTAAACAGCAGCCTTCTGTCGCAGGCTGGAATCATTTTGACACACGGCATTTACATTTTTCATTCATTGTTGTTTTAACTTCAGATGATTGAACCACCTGTACCTTTTACTCAGGGGTTACTATGACTTTTGAACAACATCGTTCCTTTTGAAACTTTTGAAGGTGGGTCGTTCACTATAGTGACTGTGAAATGTGGAGAGGAATGTGCTTTCAGTCTGAATGGGATTGAGTGTTACATCCAGTCCTTATGTTCCTCTTGCTCTCTCAGGCCAAGCCGTATGCTCTGCAGGTGGTGATCTGGAACCTTTGCTTGCCCTCTGTACCGTTCTCGTCAAGTGTCAGTGTGGACTATCGCTGGCACCAAGAACTTTTTCTGTCGTGTCATGTGACTTATATGACTCAGTTGTGTGATATGATATCCAGCGGTATGATGCCTGCAGGTGAAATCTGATCGTTCTCCACGGATGTGAAATCTTTCTATAGACACTGAAAATGTATCTGTATAGGCAGAAGCTCTGTAACATTCAGCACTGGTAATATCGTTGGTGTGGCCATTGACGTTGGCATTGTTGTGTGTGGCTGGTGATGGGGAGAGGTGAGCACTCCAATAAGGTCAGTGTCCTGATCACAGAGCCAGCGCTTGTTGTTCTTCTCCGACCAGGGCCGACCCGCAGCTGTTGGTTTTGTCAGCAAACTGAGAGCATTATTCAGAGAAGCTGAACAGTATTGCTTTTGTCATTCCCTCCCCCCCACCCACGGCGTGTTAGAGGAGGGGCTGGAAGTGGCATCAGGCAGATTCTCCTGTTTACTGTCCACTGTCAACCAACTAAAAGGAAGATCTCACACACGTGTTAAATGGCGATGCTGTGATTTTTAGAAGCTCATCTAATATGGATGCTGTTCCTGTTGGGTCAGTCAGCTTAACTGATTTGTGGTGACTGGTCTCCCAGTAGGAGAGTACATTTAGTTCCTCCTTGTTAATTTGTTTACCATGCCTCAGCCCTCTGACATTTCTGCTCAGAGGGACATAGAGGGTAATGTTTTGAGAACAAGAATCCATTTCGCAAAGTAACACTTCATTGATCTGGGAGTCTGGGGCTGCTGTATGAATATTCACGCATATCGACCTCTCTGGGGGGGGCGTAGGAGCCCCAGGAGCAGACTGGCAGGCTGCTGTGGGGACAGAGAGACGCCGGGGAGCTCTGAGGAGGCCTGTACTTTGTGTCCGGGTCTGGTGGCTTCTGTGTGCTTGGGTGTGTGCTTGTCCCACTGCTCATCACTGGCCATTGGGGTATGGTGAGCTTCCAGGGCTCCTGAACATTCCAGAAGACACTTCTACAGTGATAAACGCTCATGCTGCGGGGAATTAATGTGGTTTATTTAATTTTTGAATTATTATATTTTATTAGTGGAATATTCCCATGCTTCAAAAAGGTTTGACTATACTTTCACAAGTAGACCTTTTTGGAAAAGGGTAATAAGACCATTAGACTGTCCCGGTCTCCTGTCTCTCCTTCATGGTTATTTCCTGAGATTTCTTTTCCCCTCCAGGAAACGTCTGTTTCCATGAGTCATTTGGTCTAGAAGTATTTCTTGAAGGAAGGCTTATGGTGTGAGAACCTTTCCAAGCTGGACGATCAAAGGGAAGCAGGGGGAAGGGAGGCAAGATGTAAAGCAGCGTATTTGATTGCACGTAGGGGAGGCTGGAGCGTCAGTGTGTGCTTTTTACAGGGCCGTGGTTTGGGGGAGTACACCACTTGTTCAGATGCCAAGTGCAGAAGGACTGTTTATATTTCATGTCAGAACTCTTCCTTGACATGGAGTGGGAGATGGAAGAGTCATATGTTTCACATAGGGTGGAGAAATGTAAAATCTGATCTTCTTAGAGAAATGTGTGACGTTGGGGGGAGGCTGGAATGAAAGTTCCCCCCACACTGAGTGCAAAATAACCTGAAGGTGCCTTTATTCTGTAGGGATGCCTCCTGCTGTGTAAAAATCTCTTTTCATATACTGTAGGATCCTCCTAGGCTCGGATCAGGCTCCTCTGGTTCTGCTGGACAATGTCTTGACTTAAATGCTTCTGTGGGTTGTCCTTCTTTCCGGGAGGTCATTCTTATCATAGGAGCACAGAAACCCATTTATTACAGTTCTTGTATGACAGTTTTGCATGTGCTCCCTTTATTTTTACAAGTGGCCAATGAATCTGCATGATTCACTCATTACAGCTGCAGTTGAGTAACAGTCCCAAGATATGGGGGTCAGGTCTTCATGCAGATCTCAGATGGAGTGGATTCTTGGAAATGCTTCTAAGTTGATAATTAAAAAAGGATACTTCAGATAGGCAAGGAATCTCCTTCATGGTCCTTATACTGTAAATACCACATTTGGAAAATGACCAAAGAGTGAAAATACCCACACAGAAGACCTGCTCAGTTTCATGTGTTTCCTCTAGAAATTGTTCAGGATTTTTCTTTTGAAGCTGCTCTTTTTTAGGTATTTTCCCCCTATTTGCAAGCGTGTAATAATCCATCCTCTAACAAACTGTCTTGGTCTCCAAAGCCTAGGGTACAAGGCTGAAGTCCACCCTGGACAAGATAGCAGTCCATCACAGGGCACATGCATGTACTGTATATTGAAGGCGATTTAGAGATTGCTCTTCACCGAACTGCATGTCTTGGATTGTGGGACGAAGCCCACATTGGAGGAATAAGCAGGCTCCCACCCACACTGAGCGAAGGCTGCATTCAGACCCCTAAGCCTGCAGGTGTGAGCTACCGTGCTACCCAGACTATTTAATGATTGTACACATAAATCTGATACTTAAATTTTATATGCCCAAAGTAAATCTTGCCATCTATGGTATGCAACTTTTGAAGATATTTTTATATTGAAGAGCATTCCGGTGTGGTTCTCAGTCAAGTATGCTGGATGTAGGAAATGATACTTCACAAATATTATTTTCTATTGCTGGTGTATTTAATATTGTATTGTTCAGGACCTTGACACTGAGCTGCCTTAGGTTTTTAACATGAATTGGGTGATGTAATATTGCTTATGTCTTGAAAAATGCATGTCTATGTCTCTTACACGATACTGTCCTAAAATGAGTTTTTTTTTTTTCTTCATATTCCGTGTTGCATATTTGTGACACGTTTCGCTTTAACAAAGTCTTAATGATAGTTTTGTGCACTTGGCTGTGGGAAGGTTTGTATGCTGCAGACTGCTTATATGTGAGCACCTTCTTATACTGAAACGGGTGAGGTGGAAAATGAATTGGAATGAAGCACTCATGTGTACAGGTGGACAGGCATTCACCTGTAAGCCATTTACGGGCAGGTGGCTTACGGAAAGGCAGGCCATTTTCACGCACGATTATCTTCTACGTTAGGTGTCCCCTTTCCCAGCACTCTCACATGTCACTCGGCTACCTCTGGTCCCAACCCAAGGGAGCAGAGTGGATTCTGTTACTCAGGGAAACACTGATGTTGGTCCCTAACTTACACATTTCACTGCTGGCTGTCTGTGTTTTGGACGACGTGTGGCAGGTCACCTGAACCTTCACGAGCCACAAAATTGGATGACGCACAAGGCAGAAGTTTTTGTATCCGGTCTGTTTAAACGGCAGCTTAAAGCAGTTAAGTCGGGCAGGTACTTGTACACTTGGACCCTGGTTTGTTTCCCAGTTTTTTGGCATTTGTGTTTTCATGTCTGTTATGCACGGCTCTTTAGGGAATTTTTGATAGCCTCTCAGGTGTCTTGTCAAACCAGCCGTAGAGTCATGTTGTGTTTAGTACAGTAACCAAAGGAGGGTATTCTATACCGAAACACACTCAAACCAGGTGAGTTTACTCTTGGCAGAAAGAACTGAGGGATGGACTCATATTACACCAAGAACAGAGGGCTATACTCACAGCACACTAAGAGTATAGGGCGATACAGTACAGTCTGAATTAAGGGTAACCCTCATAGTATCATCACAAGAGAGGGCAATTTTCATAGCATGAGTATAGGGTTATACTTACTTTACTGTACATACATAATAATTGAGGGGTTTACTGAGACTCTGTACTCATGTTACATTAGCAGTTCCTTGATATACTGAAGGTATAAAGGTCCTGGAGTGATACTCATTGGAGCTGATTGTCCGCACCGGTCAGCCTGCTGAAGGCAGACCATGACCAGAGGAGACATAAGTATACCCTGTTAAGAAAGCAATGCAACCTTTGCCTATAGTTTGACTCCAAAGAGCATGGGGAAGAATGGAGGAAGATGTAATCCAACCTTAAAGCTGAAAGCCATGCAAGAAAGGGCTGCCCTGGGCCGGTGCCAACTGAGCGCACGCAGCGCTTGCTGCCCGAGCCCTGTGCCACCACAGTGCGTCCCGTGAGCATCCGTTGACGGCCTGCTGCCCAAAGCTGCTCTCCGTCGTGGCAGCACCCCTGCAGAGCGGCGGGTGAGCAATGCGCTAGGCAGTGCGGCTCAGTCTGGGGTCCTGCAGAAAGATACCTCTGGCTAGAGCTACAAGCATCCGGGGGGGAAATAACGGCGGTGGAGGCGCTGGTGACAGTGATGCAGAAGCTGGCCTGGAGGGCTGGGGAAGGAGAAGCGAGCCTCAGCTTGCGGACTCCCACTGTCAGGTGTCACCCGCCCCATCATGCGTGACAGGGTCTCCTCGCCTCCTCCCGTTTTGCCGGTGGCCCCCCGCCGCTGACAGGACCTGTCAGTCGGATGCCGCTATGGCTGATGAACCTCCAGGGTACTACTTGCATCTTAGTGAGGCTAATTCTGCTTATTTACAGTGTGCTCTCCTGCTTGGTTTAAATAGGCTAGTTTTGCTGTGACAGTCACATGCCATCAGGATGCACACATTATTTTTTGCCTCTTGTACCACAGTATGAGCTCAGAGGTTTATTTTGGAGCAGGAATGAAAAAACTCCTCAAAACAGTCGAGTATCTTCAACGTTTAGGGATTAAAATTCAGACGACTGGCAGCTAAAACACGTCTCTATAATTCTGGAATGCTTTGTTATCATCCAGCCTCAATTATGGCGAAATAAGCTGTTACGGGGTCCACTGGGCCCCTACCTGCAGCTCTGGGGATCTCTTCATTGTTATTATATGAATCCATGGCTTAGGACGTATCCAGCCCTTTGAAAAGGAGACCTTGTGATTGCTTCATTTGTTAACCGGAGTAAAGCAGTGAGTGATGAAGCTCTCAGGAAGTGGATCCATTGGTTCATGTGAAGCCTGTGCCAGTTTTTGTCTGTTAAGCCATAAATTAGTGGTTCTGGGCTCATCTAGTAGATCTGCACCCAATCAGTGTGCAGGGTAGTAGAAAGTAGGATGGCGATTAATTGGTCTATAGTTTTATGGCGAAAGCTTGATCATTTACTTTATAGTTTGAACTCACAATTTATTTCTACAAAATTAATGAGTCTTAAGACTAAATTATCTGATTTTTAGAGAAGGATGATTGGAGGACACTGAAGCGGTCCTTCCGATTCTCAAATGGCCGTAGTTCTAAATGTTTTTGTTGCTATGCAAGACGGGTGAAATGAAAAAGACTGTAATTTTCACTCTTTGAAGTGATTCATCTTGTGTTTTGTTTGTTTGTTTGTTTGTATGTCTGTGTGTGTGCGTGTGTGTGTGTGTGTGTGTAGGGGGGGGTTTGCATAGACACATTTGGGGACCAAAATGTCCCCAAAGTGCAGTAAAACCTGAAATTTCCTTACGATTGGGGACACGTCTTCAGGTCCCCATTTGGATAATCTCAATTGTATAAACATCTGTGAATGTAAACAAGAAAGTAAAAGTGCCAAAAGTCTTGTATTTTGGCTGGTTACTTATGGTTAAGGTTAGGGATGGGTAGGGGTTAAGGGTGTCATGATTGGGATTAGGGTTTTTCCCAAAGAAATTAATGGACGGTCCCCATTTAGATAGGAAGACCAACTTGTGTGTGTGTGTGTGTGTGTGTGTGTGTGTGTGTGTGTGTGTGTGTGTGTGTGTCTAAGCATATAGATTGCTCAGGTATAACTTCCTTGAGTGGGATGTGATCATGAGTAGGACATGGACTAGCAGAATTTACAGAGTACTGATGATAGGATTATGTACTGATGGCAGGGTGGTATGGAATGTTGATGGTGGTGTTGTATACAATAGCATTGGACTACTGATGGTGGGGTTATTTAGGATGACATCGGAGTAGTAATGGTTGGTAGGGTTATGCAGAATGGTACTGGAGTAACGACGACAGGCTTCTAGAGAATGACATTAGAGTACTGGCCAAAGGATAGACACATTTTACATAATTATCTGATGGTTTTACTTTAGCTTCTGAAAAGCTCGCTCCAGCCAGAAATGCAAGAGTGGTGTGTATGTGATACACCTTCAATGAGGGGATTCTTGTCCCTTTTCCCGACCAAAGGGGCCTTCCAAGAACAATCGCCGTTCCCAAAGGCAAATTGACCATGCGGGAGTTTTTACGACTTCAAATTCCTCCCCTTTTCAAAGGGGATGGATAAATGGGAATAGCGGGCCTGAAAGAAGAGGCCGCCGCCGCACCACTGGCTGCCTTCCTGCCATCAGGAATGCGACATCAAGCCGCCTTTTTATCAGCCCAGATGAAAGGGAATGTATGTCTTAGTGACCTTTTGCCACTGAAACTCACACAGGCAAACTGCATAAATTCCTTCTGTGTATAATATGCAAAGGTCAAATTGCTTTAATTTTGATTTGGCCTATTTCTGTTGAAGATCTGCCAGTCGCTTTCTGTATTTGAGTCTTTCTTTTTTCTTTTCTTTTTTTCGTGTGATTCTCTTAGACCACTCAACACAAATAGTTCCTCTCGTGGGTAATGCAGACAAATATAGACCCATATCTGGCTGGGGCGAAATTCTCCCAAGCATTCTGTAACCATTTTAGGGAAGACCGATTAACACACAAGTCTGAGAAAAGACGGCGGGTTTGAGAGGGGGAGAAGAGAAACAGGGGAGCAGACGGGGGCAGGGGCGAGACGGGGCTGGCAGACGGGCGGGTGGGCTGGCAGACGGGCGGGTGGGCCGGGCAGCGAGCGTGCGCAGCCGGACGCGGAGGTGGGCACTGTGAACTGAAGTGACATCACAGGTGTGGCCTTATTATGCCTGCAGACCGGGGACAGGATGGAGAGAGAGGCCGTCGGAGGGGAAGAAGGCTGCTTTGCCGACGAAGGCAGAGATTCCCTTGTGATAGAGAGTAAGAATAGCACTCCATGTTCTGCCCGCACATCCGTCTCCTGCGGCTGGAACCCCCGTCTGCTGACCAGCCGTCTATATCTGCACCTTCCGCCCCTGGCAGGTGCCCACGCTGGACGTTCGCTGACATCCAGGGGACTCGGGGGGGCGGGCATCTCCTGGGTGGAGCATGGTTGGCTGCTGAGCTCACGCAGCGGTTGATGCTGGAGTGCATGTCAGTCTGACAACACTCCGCCGTGTGTCACACCGCGCTCAGTGGTAGAGTTCGTTTTTTTTGTTTCTTCTCCTTGGTACCTGTCTGGAGGGTTTTTGACAAATGGCTATTATACGACATAAGAGTGCATAAAGGGGTAAGTTTGATTAAAGCGTTTCTCACTGTGCGTTTGGGTCAGAAATGTTGAAAACCGATAATGTGCTGGACACCAAACTTTGCCGAGTTCAATTGTGCTTTTCACACCAGGCACTGTGACGACACATAGTTTTTAGCATCTTTTGGAGAGTTATGTGTGAGCAGGATAGAATTAGATAGATGAAAAAAGCATTAATCCATGACTAGAAATAATTACGTGTGCCCAAACATGTGTAGATGCTGCACATGGTATAACTTCGTATGTAGCATGTGAAAGCAAAAGGGACGAGTCACTTTTGTTTCTGTGCGAGTATTTCTGTCTTAATTAGAGAGTGCTAAGTGGGACGTGTGCGTACATGTGCGTGACAGAGGCCGAGTTAGAATGGGGGCTGCGTGACGATTGCCAGGCATGGAGCCTGGGCTGTGGGGTGGGGGAGCTCATGTCTGGTCTTGTGTACTGAACTCCCAAGTAGGGAGAGGCCCAGCAAGCCCACACCCAGATGGGCTCGGCCCTCGACTTGCACGCTGGCACCGTTCTGCTGGTTCACACCTAGAAAATTACATTGGCTGCACCAGCTACTAATTTTGTTGAATGACGCATTAATCGGTAGGGCCTGCCGGTGGGTGTGTCCAACCATGGTAACCTACTCGAATCCTTCCAAGTAACTTTACTGCACGACTAAAGTGGAAAAAAAAGTTCACTACGCCCAAATTCTTAACTCCAACACCCCGCCAGAGACGCTCAAAAAAGGACAGAACCAAAAAAAACTCACCAGGAGGAAGCCTGAAAAAGGATTCTATGGAAATTAAAACATATATATATATATATATATATATATATATATAGAGAGAGAGAGAGAGAGAGAGAGAGAGAACCTTATGTTCTATAGCATATTTTAAATAGTTTTTTTTCTTTTGCAATCAGTTAAATGAGTTTGAATGCATATCATGGCAAAATACACTAATAATGTGTAGTATAACATATCTATCCATCCAATATGACGTATAAATACAACCGTATTTTCTAACATATATCATGTTTGGGTATGTCTGCATTTTCTCCTCTGTGTCTTGTGATTCTGTACTCTGTGCCTGAAAGCTCATTACATTGCTTCCTTGTTTTATTCTGAATGAAATTTCATCACCACAGTCACAGGGAAAAATTAGATTTAGGGACTTTTTCTGTCCTTGGGCCGACATTTTGAGATGCTGACATCGTTTCCTGTGGACATCTCCTAATGAGTGCTGGACGTCATTTCCTCTGTAGTTCGCTGATTCGCCTGGTACCGGCTTCCTGTTTTGTCTGCTGCTGTGCCCTTTAGTGCATCCTTTAGATTATGTTGCCTAAACTGAAAATTAATATCTGGTGTATGTCTTTAATAACTTTGTAGGTTTTATTAGCCTTTCTTACGCTTCCTACTTATCAGGCGTTTTCAACAAAAAAAAGAAAGTCTTTTTTTGAGACTCCATAATGTACCTCCAAACAATTATTTTTCACACAAACAGAAACATCGTTTGTCGTGCATAGTGACAAAGTGCTTGCCTTCTTTTTGAATGTTTACCAGACAGTGTACAGGCTTTGGCGTTCTGTGTGTGGTTGTGTTTGTGTGAGGGTGCGTGCTCTCCTATGATTTAGGAAAAAGAACACCCCCCTCCCAACAGGAAAATGGGTGTGATGTGGAATCATGCAAACATTTTGTTTTACAGGGAACGGAGGTCCAATCTGCACACAAAGAGCCATTATGCTTTATGCTGTTAATTTCACATCCCCTTGTTTTTGGCTGGATGGTGTTAAATGACGACATTGTTCTCTGGCTCTCAGGTGATCCCAGAGCAGCTCGTCCTGCTCCTAGATCTTCTGCTGGATGAGCCTGATCTGTCCCTGACGGCGCTGCGCGCTCTGGAGAAGACCTACCATCTTCAGGAGAGGGACGCCGAGGTGAGGCGCCGCACAGACAGGATGGACGACCTCACACCTGACAGGCTCACCCACACCTATGGAATGATGCCTCCTATCGTCTGGCCTACAACTCTGCCGATAGGCCCTTTCTCTGCTCATGGTCCGTTTGGGTCTGGATCATTACCTTAACATCGATTACGTGCATTGGGTGCCTGGCAACAAGATATTTAACTGTTATTATTTATATCTACAAATGATTTGTCGATAAATCAGGCCGTTCGGAAGGAACTGTACGGGATGCAGCCTGTCGAATGGGAGGTGATGTGTGTATCAGGGCAATGATGACACATCCTCTAGCATGGAGCCACGTTTCGTGATGCCTAATGAATCAGGGCCTTTGTCCTCGGCCTGTATCTGTGTGAAGAATGCAGCAGCGGGCAGGGAGGAGGGGGCCGAGCGGGAAGGTAGTAGGTGTTTGCAGGGGGGAGTGTGAACGAAACAACCTGCCTTTCATAACCTTTAAATCCCCCTCCCCTGACATGCTTCCTTTAGGCTTTTGAGTGAAAGGGGCAGGGAATTTTACCGTGAATTATCGCCGTGATCGTGTTCGGACCCCCTCCGTCCCAAAGGACCATCTGTCCGGGACCTCCAGAGAGCGGCATCTCTTTGTGCCAGCGGGGATGGAATCAGGCGCACGGAATGCTGCTGCCTCAGCATGTGCCCGAAAACTGTAAAATGGCCCCATCTTGCAGTACTAAAAACAATATGCCTGCGTGATCAAGCCTTAGTCATATAGTTCCCTTTATGCAGTCATCTGCATGCGTTTTCGGTTTGCTAAACGAATGTCTGCTCATTAGAGATCATTGGAACAAATTCCAGTCCAGCATCCGTCCATCGTGTTTAGTGGCTTTTCTCTTATGAGAAATTGGTGGATTGAAACTGAGAGCAAAGGATTTCAACAGGAAATGCCAGGAAAGACTCTTGATTTAGAAATAAATAAGAATGGCATGTGAACTCAGACACACACATACACACACCGGCACATGCAGACACGCATACGCACACGTATACACTGCCCAGGAGAGCTGACTCATGTCCAGTGTTTTATGTATAACAGTTGTCGTCTTGCTTAAATAACATTGACCCTCTGTGTTATATTTAAGGTCTTTCCCATTCTATCCTTTTTCAGCCTCAGGCTTATATTAAACCATCCTAAATGTAAATATTTGTATTGTACTTCGGTTGCGGCAGGAGAAGTGAATCATCTGTTATGTTTCGGGGATGTTGACATTTCGCCGAGTTGCAGGTGACCCATTAGGGTTTGTGGGTAAGAATGTGGGTCTGTCTTCACTGTGGATTTCTGATGTAGTATAATAAACCTCGCATTTTGTCAGATAGCAGTGTATAACAATAGATGATGTTCCTGTTCCAAAAATGCAAAACCACAATCCGAAAAAGGTTCTTTTATATGGAAAATGTTCCGTTTAACGAAGAAAATAGCTTCTCGCTCCAGATGTCTTTAGGCACAACTGTTGTGCATATTCTGTTAGTGAAAAGGAGTTCACAATTGTTGGCTACGCCAATAAACTCTTTTTTCTTTCCTTTTACTGGGGGCACTGGGAAGTCTCCTGGACTCTGGTAAATCTTTGTGAATGTTTTGAAGATCGCTCTCACAATGCAGAGCGTGAATAAGGAGGAAAAGGCATCCAGGTAGTAAAAATGTATAAATAAAGTGCTACTTATCTGAAGGTAATGTATCTGAAAGTAATGTGGCTGTTAAGAGAGGTTGGGGGGGGGGGGGGATTTGCTATCTTTTATGTGCCCCTCCTTCCGTGGCATGCCCCACCCCACACTCGCGTTGCTCGAGAAACCACTCAGTGCCTAAAGACATAGCAAATTTTATTGGTCCATCCGTCACACAGGTGTCCACACAAAAACAGCAGGACCCCCTCCCATGACGGCTCGGCCCTTTGCAAAGTGCCCGGCATCATTTCTGCCGCTTTAACCCTTAATTGTGGTCTTCACCATTACATGGATGGAGCAGGACTTCACGAGGCGAACTCAGCAGGAGACGTGTCACATCGTCTTCTGTCTGGGTGTGGAGGAAACACTGTCAAGCGAGGGAAAGAGAGAGAGAAGCGAGCTGTCAAGGTGCACTCTAGGGAACTTTCTGGTTCAGACGTCCGTTTGCCACTGATTTAGGTTACGAGGGGCCACAGTGAAATGGAGCTCTTTTTGTTTGTTTAGTTAGAGCACGTGGTACCACGATCTGTGAGATGACATCGAGTCCTGTAGTATTCATACTGGCCCTTCCAATTGGCCACGCGCTGCACAGCTTCCCTCCGATTTAATTAAGCTTGACTCGCGTTAATCGATGTGTGGCCTCACGTAGACAGACGTTTACCAGCAGCACTTTATCTTTGTAAACACTGTGCCAGTGAGGGGGATAAGTGCCCCCCCCCCCCCCAAGGTTATCAGGATGCCATCCGGACAGCACGTGCTGTAGTAGTCAGTGTGAAAAATGCACGGCAGAAGAAAATTACACCCTCAAGCTGCCTCCGAAAGAAGTGTTTGATAAGCAAATAAATGAATAAGAAGCCGTGCTAATGATGTCATAATGAGTCGCTGGAGCAGACCAGGCTAGAGCCCAGGTGATGTAATAGGCAGGGGAGCATTTAGCTGCCTGCGCCTCTCACCTGTTACTGTACAGGTGCAGCGTGATGACAAACGCATGCTGCCATTGTGCCCCTGAATAACCCAATTTACTGCTTAGTAAATAGGATCTGCAAACATGCCAGGTTGAACTGAAGCCTGGAATCTTAAAAATCGCACTTGGGCTAGCAGCGCGGCCCGATTAACACCGCTCCGCCCCGCCACCAATTACCCAAGTGGAGCCTTGCGCTGGATAGCAGCAGAGTGACAGTTGTGATGCTGTGACAGTTTGTTTTGATGATGGCAGTAAGAAGGAAACTGCAGCTTCCCCTTTTCAGTATTCCGCACGTAGCATCCCGCGCTACGTCCCCGGGCCCATCAGCAGGTGCCGACTTATACGCGAGGTCTAGAGGAGGGCCTGAGAATTTAGAGACCACTGTCGGGTTGGTGCTCGTGGTGCCAAAGGAAGGCGTAGCGGAACACAGAGCTTGCCTCTGATCTCACCGAGTCCGTGCACTAACAGTGCTCCTATTGATGCTCTGCAGAATGGGCAGGCATGCCTTAAAGAGGCAGACCCTTAACAAGAAGGCAGAAAGAACTATCAAGCCTTTTTGTCTGGCCCTGCCCACTCAACATTTTGTGAATATTGTCCAGTGGTGAGGCAGCTCTGTACCGGCTCTGGCTGGGGATCCAAATCAGTTGAGCGGTTAGTTTACTGCTTTGCCTGCGTGGCTATTTCGGTTTCACTTACCCATGGCAACTAATATGTCTGCTGACGAGGCTAAACGCAGGGAGCACTGTCTATAGTGACGTTACAGCATTTCTCAAACAGGAGATTGTGTATGTGGGATTCAGACTGTAGCACAGAAGGCTACTTCAGGTAAACACTGATTGAACTCAAATCAAACACGCATCTGAACTTGATAGTTCAATGAAGGTGTTTATCTGCCTTTCTCAGGTGAGACATCGCTGGTGTGAACTGGTGGTCAAACACAAGCACACAGCTGCGTACAAGGATGTGGAACGTTTTCTGCTGCAAGATCAGGTTTGTCGATGGTGCTGCATGAAAACACACACAGTGACACAGAGACCTGGTCCAGTGCTATTAGTCTTATTATATCTACTGCTGCAAGATGCAATTCTCCAAAGCAGTGCCTGAAGATGCTCTAACTCTTCTAATGGAGACGGTACCTACCATGGTAGACAAGGAACTGAATGCTGCCATTTCATACCTTAGGAATGGTCCTCCTGTATAGAGCTGTAGGGTGACATGTAAACGTCCGGCATGATAATAGTCAGTAAGCGGGGCACGTTCTCCACCTCAGCGCTTGGCAGTAAAGGATATTAGCATCGTGCCCTTCGTACATGTTCCATGATAGAAGCACGTATCCTGGATCTTATCTGGCTCTTTGAAAGAACAGTAATGCAAACCAACAGGAACTAATGGCTGACAGTAAAAGGGCCTGGACTCTCAATCTGATTATAAATCCCCTTTGAAATGTCACCAGAGTACCATGTTACATTGCCCAGAGTAAGCCAGTCCGAAACGGGTGCAAAATACTCTGCTTATAACTGTTTTCCCATGGATAACTATAATGCGAAATAGCACATGGATGGAGTTTTGTGTATAACTACATGTATGTATGCACCCATGTTTCTGAACAGCCCCCCCCCCCCCCCATCAGATATATACATGACTGCAGTGATCATTTATCAGGGTCCAGCAGCTGCCAGGAGGTGACTGGTGGAAGAATAAGCAGGACAGAGGGGAGGGTATATTCGTGACACCCACGCGTTTCTCAGCTCCGAAAGTCAACATTGTAGGAGGTTGCGTATCGGGGTGTCGTAGGGCTCTGGGCTTGGGGTCCACAGGGCCCCCCTTCATGATTTATGTAGCCTGTGAGATAATGGCGACACCTCAATGACCAGAATCCATCACCACCACTGGGGCAGAGGAAGAGGAGACCGGACTTTTCAACTAATGATCCACGAAGATGTATCAAAGGAAGGGGCAATTGTCCGTGACTGATTGTGTTTTTGCGCATCCAGACGATACCCACTTTAGCTTTGTAAACATGCCAGGATAGGAAAAACTAATTAAGCATTAGGGCTACATGTAACAATCCTCTATGATCATCTTCAACTGCACTTAAGCCACTTATCAGGGCAGAAGGCAGCTATTGGTGTCGTTTGGTTGTAAAAAAAAGTCATTTAATCAGCATTGTGATGTACACATGCTGCCCACTCTATTAATGAGTAGCTATGTGTTGTAATAGAGTGATGCATGTGTTGCACTGGAGTAATGATTCTGGGTTTTGGCATCTTCCAGGCCATGGGTGTTTACCTGTATGGGGAGCTGATGGTCCACGAGGATGCACATCAGCAAGCCCTCGCAAGGAGCTGCTTCTCTCAGGCCCAGGAGGAGATGGACCCAGCTGTGCGCAAAGTGGTGGAGGAGATGATCTACTGAGGTACTGCAGTGAGTTGTGTTCAGAAAGGAAAGGGTTAACTGGCCCGGTGGAACTGTGGGTGTTTCTGAGACCTAAGCTAATTCATAAGGCCTCTGCAGAACAGAAGTATTATGTCTGCCTTCTGCTGCTTATGGAAAACCGCAATGACGTTCCCCTTTTACCAGTAAACGCGGCGCATAACAGGGGAAACCTTTCAAACAGATGTGGGCCTATTTTTAAAAAATGCAGATGTGCTGATGTAGATGTACCACTTTGCCTTTTTTTTGTCCAAAGTGACACTTGCAGGAAAGTATTTCAGAGCATTTACAGACCAGAATGTTACAAAAAAACTTTATAACCTTTATAAAGAGTCTGAGTCTGAGGTGGTGGTAGTGCAACAGTAGTGGCCCCATACTGTCACATTTCTGAGTGTGGAACGTATTTCAAAATGTAACTACATTTCAATAACACTAGCATCTTGCTCATACATGACATGTAGTCGTGTAAGGAACACAACCTTAAAAAAAAAAAAAACGCATACAGTAAAATCCCGTGATAACGAATTTCAAGGGACCTGGCAAAACAGTCCATTATATCCAAAGTCCGTTACATCCAGAGTTGCCGTATGCCCAGAACACAACTACAGGAGACCATTTACTCATGCCACACCCCAGCAGACACACTTGTGATATAGATTGTTATATTGTACATGTAGTAATCCAACTTTACCTGACCAGATGCGTAACTCTTAATAATCCCGCCTACATATCTGCGCTGGATATGACCGGCACGCCACACGTCTTGTAGGCGGAGCCTGCATGTCCGTTATAGCCGAACAAAACTACAGCAATAAAAAAAAACTACTCTGGGGACCAAATTGTTTGTCCATTGTAAGCGAAATTCCGTTATATGCGAGTCTGCTATATCCAATGCATGTTCTTAAAGGCTCACGGCCGGGACCATAACTAGATTTTACTGTACTTCCATTTATACGATTAAACGTCATAAGGGGGAATAAGCATTAATAGCTCCTGCTATTATATCCATCCATCCATCCATTTTCCAAACCGCTTATCCTACTGGGTTGCGGGGGCTATTATATTTGTTTTTAATTTTACTATCACCATAGTGCTCACACGTGTTGTCGTGGACTGAGCAGGACCACCTTGATCCCTTCTGTATCACGGGGGAGAGAGGGGAGGGAGCAAAGGAGTGTTAAATAAGATCCTTGTTTTTCCACTTTGCCCTTATTAAAAAGTCCACCCTGAAGTCACTTGGCTACATTTCTTTAAAATTCCTCTTGAAGGTCAGACAACTTGCTTTCCCCAGTTCCACTGAAAGACCTTCACGATGCGTATACGAGAGGGGAGGACTTTGGAACACTTTCCTTAAACAAAACTGCTGATGAAAAGGGTGGGCAGGGTTTTTCTGGAGAGACTCCCTGCAAAACAAAACATCTTTACGGCGTCTGCTCACTGCCGTTTACCCTGAAATTCTTCCAGTAAACCAGTGTCATCAATAGCTAGAATTTGTGGACTTTTCAGGTCCATCGGTTCATTGGCCTTCCTCTGAAAGCAGGAGGGATTTTCTAGCTCTACCCCATCAAAAAACACAGACTGTTTATATGGCAACAATTATGGGCATAGCGAATAGCCTGCATATTAAGCTTCACTGTCATAGGTAAATGGTGAACAACCTCAGGGAAGAGAACCAATTCCCAGCAGTTAAATACATCTTTGTGGCAGACCTTGAGTGGTGAAAACAATTTTTTATCAAGATTTAAGACAGCATCACATAGCTGGAAAGTAACACAGTCAAAATTCTACACCACAGTAACCTCCCCCAAACGTAAATTATATATGGTAATTGTGCCCGTCTTTTTTGTTGTCCTACTGCAAAAAGGTTGCCTGGTGTATAGAGATGTGTACAGGAAAGAACGTGATGTGAAACCTTTAACTTGTATATTTTGTTTATGTATCTGATGGTAGCACCATCCTCAGTGCACAATATATGTGCCCCATCTTTCCGACCGCCATCTTTTACTTGTCCAAGGAGATCAGATTTAATAGGGGCTGAAATAAATATGACTTGGGAGCAGATCTGTACTAGAAGTAGTTCATTTTCAATGTATGTATTTCCCTTGGCTGCATTTAGAGTCCCTCTCGATCTGAGAGCGACAGTTAATGAGTGAAATATCCTGTTTAGCGGTGCGTGGAGAATTGGAGGAGAGGGAGATGGGGGCACTATGACTCTCCTTTCATGTCGGGGCTGTGTGGGTTCCTGGCGTGCTGATTTGTGACTTAAGATAAAAATCACATTGCCAGGGATTACCACATAACCACGACCTTGCCGGCTGTCATGGCAACCAGAGGCACCTTTAAAAACACCTTAAAAAAAAAACCTGATGATCCAGAAAGGCATCCCGCTGGAAAAACAAAGAGCAGAAGCTTGTGGGGCCCACATATGGCCTGTGAAGCGAGCGCTCGCTCGCTCTCTGCTCTGGAGAGAGCGAATCCCCTCACTGGACAGGTGCAGAGCTTAGCTGATTGGTGAACAGTGATTTATTTCCTCTTTGTTCACAGTGGCTAAGTTCTGCACCTGAGGAGGGCCCACGAAAAGAAGGGCTTGAGCTGGGGTCTAAGCGTCAAGCCTCCATCTCCATGGAAATGTGTCAGAAGCTATTGTTTCATTCTCTCCATTCCCGGACATATGCGATTATGACTAAATCTCACACATGCGGAGGAATTTGGTGCAGGACTCCTGACTGGACAGACTGGGGGGAGATTTGTTTTCAGACTTCTATCAGTTATTTTTTTTTTAATTGCATGGAGAGGTGAAATTTTTTGACATGGTGGCAATATTTTGGCACATCTAGCTAGGTTTGCTGTGTAGCGTCGCACTTATTTAGCCTTTTAAATGAGCTGGCTCTTTTTTGTAAACACACATGTCCCCCTCCATGGTTACAATGCCTGAACGAAGCAGTGAAAGGAAAGTGCTGTATCTGTGCTAGCAGAGCCCAGTGTGCGTGGGAGTTCCAGCATTAAGCCACGCCCCCCCCCCATTTGGCCCCCGCATCTCATGCTGGTTTACGACTGGCCATAAAAAACAAAACATTCTCACGCTGGGACTCACTCACAAGTATGAGGACATCACAACAAACTTCCATAAAGATGCAAATATAAGGGCCCATGGGTTGGGGGGACACAGCCATTAGCCAACGGCATCACACACATCTTAGGTACAGCCACCATTCACTGCAGTTGTTTACTTTTTACTTATGTGTTTTAAAGTGTCATTAACAGGTAAGCCAACTCTAAGTGTACGTTTCATGGGGTTAATCTTAAACGCAACTCATTCTGGAGACGGCATTAGTGATTAGCGTCTCTGTAGGTCTCGCTCTTGTCAAACTTTACATCCGTGCTTTACATTCATCCCACAAGTAAAGGAGAGGATTTTGTGCTGATCTTCATTCTGGATTAAACAGCAGACTAGGTGTTTAATATAAATAACAGCAGGCTGGTCAGCCGCTGCCATCCATCACTGTCAGGTGCTGCGTCTGTTTGCTGGAAGGATTAACGTTGTGTTTGTCATTTTCCTGTCTGCTCTATTTTGATGAAGTCATACATCAAGGGCACTGTGTTTTAAATTATTAAATGATGCTTTCCATAACCTGCTTGAGGAGCCCGGTTATTACTGCAGCCTGTGAAATCCATGCCCTGGAACAAACATTACGGATAATCCTGGTATCCCCACAGTCTGCAGCATTCAGTCCAAGCCATGGCACCACATTCGTCTGATGCATAAATACCTATTCATAACCAAAAAAATTCCAAATCGTATGATGTCAGTAAGGAGGCTAAACCACCCATAAAAACCGAACGTGGGGAGAGAGCACATGAAAGCGAACGCCGGTTTTGCCAGTTTAATAATATAGCAGCACTCTTAACCAAAATGGCTAAGTGTTGACAGATGTCTGCCTCCCAGAGCAGACATATCCAAGGCCGTGTTTACAGGTACTATAAACGACTATGCCTAGAAGCTTTCACAGAGGCCATTACGATCAGACCAGGGGTCTGAATGTGATTCGAAAGTACGGCAAATGGAAAATGAGGTGCTGGACTTGTGATAAAACACACCTCTGTTCGAGTCCCCAAACGAAGAAGCTAATTAAAATGAGTATCAATGAGGTAACTAGGTCACGTTGGGTAGCGAGGAAACACTTTACGGTGCAATCTGCCCAGATTCACCAGGCTCTTATTCTGATACTTAACTGCATTACCTCCTCTGCAGAGCATCTCCATGAAGGCACCTGGGCTTGATTTCTTTCCACCTTTTCCTCCTGCCAGCGCGGTCTGGAGCATGGCCCAGGTGTGGCCCTGCGACCTGCGAGCCCAGAGGACCAGGGCTTAGCCTCCTGTGCCTACTGAGCTGATAACAGTTCTACTTACATACTGGCTCAGTTCAGCAGGAACAGGAGTCTGGCCCCAGACACAGCCTGTCCCTAAAAACCCAAGTAGAACCCAGCAGAGACTCATGGATTCCGTCACCCAGTGTGGGAACATTGACTTCCGGTCTAGTGCCAGTACCAAAAGTTCCAGTACCAGAAGTGCCAAACCAGCTGGGGTACTTCTTTGGTACTTTGGGGTGGGACTTTTATTTTGTCGACTGGTTACGCAAATAGCCTGTCTCTGAAACACAATACAACCTCAACCTTGAAAACAGCTGCAAACTCAGAAAACAACAATAAAGTACAGTAACTATCAGGATGGCACAATAAACAAAATACCTTTTTAACCTCTTAATATACTACAACAACAATGATTTTGTTGTAAAAAAAATACTGGGCTATTCAGAAAGCAAAAAGGAGTTCATATATTTCTCGCAAATCATCTAGGAGTTATTTAAACAGCAAGCATGTCTCGGAGAACGCATTTAGCACTCATACATAAGCAGCGGGGGTAAACTTTAAACTGATTTGTAAACATATATTAGATATTCTATAAAAGGAATAATAATTAAAAGGTAGCTAAGGTTTTCTCTCGTACGACACCATTAAAAATGCTTTAGCGAAACAACCTTCTCGAGTACCAAAAGTGCGGTACCTGGCGCAGAGAAGAAGCACCCTATGTTCAGTCTGAAAAAGTCATTGCTCTTCTGGAGTGAGCATCTGTTTTGCTTACCTTGGCAGAAATTGATTTTAAAGGAAGAATACGGATGTGAATGTTTCTAGCATGAACAACACATTATGAAATCATATACACTGGTTAGACAATCATTCCTGTTAAATTAAGAACTGAAGAGGAACCAAACTCACCAAATCTGTGGACCTCCCAACAATGGAACAATGGACAGTGGATGAGGTCTATAGCAGACTAAAAGACCCCTATCGTAGGCCCTCATCTCCAGCCAGCGGGGCCGTGTTCCTGGCTGTGTACGAGGAGGCAGCCAGACGACAGCGCTGAGTCGCTGGACCTGTAAACCTTGGGCATACTGTAAGGAGCTCTGGGCTGCCCATGACACCTGTCTCTTCCTGTTTTCCAGGGACTGAGGGAGGCAGCAACATCGAGGAGAAAGCTACAGCTGGTCACTGGTGTTTACACCCTGCAAAATCACCCTACGGACAAGCTGTCTGCAGGTCCTGTCCAGCGGCACCCCATGGTGGAGATATGTTTTACCGCAATAATTTGGTCCTGTCAAGACCAGCAAGACGCCAGCCACTGTGAACATGCACTGTAGCTGCTGTAAAAGCCTACCTGACTCAAGATTGTTTGGACCAGAGGAAAAAATAATAAAGTTTTCAGGCCAAACTGAAGCGTTCCGCTTTTCTTTCCACGTTCAGACACTGAGGCGTGCAGGCTAAAGTGTTTACTTGGCTAGGAGGTCTGACAGGAGCCCCGGAGGGAGAAACGAGGGGCTGGGGGAGTGGGGGCTGCAGAGGTCTGCTTCTAGGAGCCACCGTTTGGCCACAGAAGACATGCATCACACTCTACCACCAGGAATGAGACGTGAGCTCTGAAGGCAACAGGCCGGTTGCTTCCTTGGATGGGGCCAGGAGTGTGGAGAGGGCTGGGCTGGGGAGGGATGAGATAGAGAACCCTGGACTGGGGCAGGAGCTGGTCACGCTAAGTTTAAAACCACCAAATCGGGAAAACCAAAACCGTCACTAGGGAGACAGAAAAACACTCTGAATTGAAATGCCGGATTTAATCATCCCTTTTATTTTCTAAAGTCTGTCGGGAAATCAAAGTAATGTTTAAAAAAAAAAAAAAATGCAGTCTACATTTTTATTGCAGCAGGGTAAATTTCACAGGAAGAGACGGAGCGACCGCCCTAACCATTCCCGGCTAAAAACGGTGTGTAGCTGGAAAACAGGGCATTTGGCAGGCTCACATCCCGAGGACCTCCGGTGGTAAAAGCGAAAGCAGCTGAACTGCCACACAAATGGCAGATTGTTTAGCATCTGTAACAAGGGCTGCATTTTAAAATGCAGGGGGATTTTTAAAAGTCAGGGGGATTCAAGGTTAAAAAGCAATTCCACCACAAGCCGATATCCAGCAGATATCTTACGATGCACCTGAGACATCTGAAGAATGTGCAGCCTCGACGGAGAGTGCCTGGGGCACGCCGCTGTTGGTGCCCGCCCGTACACATCGGAGAATGTCCCGAATTCTCCTCAGCCTGGGATCGGCTTCTCCTCCAGTTAGTCCACACTCAAAACTGGCGAGGAGTGTGATGGCATCATGAACCAAGCCTGAATGTACCTTCATCTGAAGAAGAAACAAGACATCAGGTCACACGAGCGCAGGGTTGTTCTGTTATGCTGCTGGGGGGAGGGAATTTCCCATAAAGCCCTCCTCTGACAGATAAAAGGAAATGGCTAATGACACGTTAAATGTGTCATTGTGTCATCTGGTGGGGGGGGGGCAATAAAACCAGGAATTGATAACAAAACAAGACAAAAAAGGAGCTAAAAGCATTAGCATAAGACTGACAGGAAGTTTCCTTTTTGCAGACGAGCCGCAGTCCCTTCCTCCCCTGAATGTTCCTACAGTGTGTCCTTCAGCCGTCGGCAGGCCTCGGGAGACGGACGACACTGGGGCGTGGGTGACACCGCAATGGGCCCCTGTTCCACACAGTGCTGGTTTTGTTTGTCAAATGAAAAGAACAATGGCCCTTTAAGTTCCGACGACAAACGTCTCCTGAATAAAACCACACCACAGGCATGGGACAATGCATGTATGTCAGCAGTGCCATTATCCCCGTGCACGGAAGTCACCACCAACGCAGGCTGAACGCTGGGGGGCCTGTCGCGACAGCGATTGTTTATTGAGCGGAATCGACAGTCCCTTTGCTGGCGAGCTGATGGTCTCTGGCTGAAGTGGGGCCAGTTAGAAATGTTTGCTGTCAGTAGGACCCTGCCTGTCTGGTTCCAACCCTAATCACTGGAAGTTTGGACACAGGCTGCCAAACATTCAGCATCTGCCCTGGAAAAATGTGTTCCAGGCCTACCTGCTGGTGAATATGCATGAGTGGGAAAAAGCAGCAATGGGCTGTTTGTCGAGAACGGGGGGGGGGGATGGGAGGCTCACCACGTCAAGCAGTTCCACAGCTGCGCTGACAGGCTCTGAGAAGGCGCAGAAGCTGACCGAGAGCCGGAGGAGGAGTCCAGCCGTGGAGGGGTGCTGAGAGTGGGCGGTCAGCAGGCCCACCAACACCTGGATGTGTTCCTGCTGACGAGGCGGTGGGGGCGGACAGGCGCTGCAGAACAGAGCTCTCAGGTGTAATAAGGCCTCTTCAGCTGCAGCCTGCAAGTGACCCAAAGCCTTCAGCAACACAGGGGACCACCAGCCTGCCTTCACCCCCCAGCTACAAAATTTGCCTGCTGTAGCACTTCATTGCATCCAAATGTAAAAATTCAATGAGACTGATTGATAGTTAAACTATATGAAGCTGGATGTGACTGGAGAATCCTAGGTTTGACTGTCACCTCAGCAAACACACTAACACAGCTCTGTTTGACGTGTAGAGGCCATGAGCACATCTGGCCAAAGGTAATCAGTCATCGCGAGGGTGAAAGCACCAACACATACATAATGGTTACACTGTCCCAGTGAATTGCCAGCATCTTGATTAAACATAGAACATGGAAAGCGACTGTAAGCCAAACTAAAAGCTAAATATTGACATGCGTTAAATGCTGGATATTGAATGCTGTACTGCATACAGGATTTCAAAGGGTTGGAAATCCTGGGAGAGAGTGCGGACATGTAGAGAATAAGAGAGAAAGAAGGAGACAGACAGGCAGGCAGGCAGGCAGACTCACTAGTGCCTGGGTCCTTCTATGCTCATTGTCATCTGGGTGATGATAGAACATCAACAGCCAAACCAGAGGAGCAGAGACCTGGGGATCAGATTTGACGAGAAGCTGGCCTGCCACATCCACCCAGTGCCCATTCTGCACCAGCAAGAGCCAGCTGTCAAATGGACCACAGCGCCACCTGGATGGAGGGACAAGCCAAGTGCAGCGACTGGGTCACAAAGGGGAACATTTAAGTTCACAAGAAAAAGAGCATAGCGAGGGCTTTTTTTTTGTTTCCACTTGTTTGTTTATTTCTCGTAAGCTATTTGGTCTTCATCTGCCGAATCCCTTTCCAGGTCCCCCTGGAAATGTTGCCCTATACGTGGATGAGGACACCCTGTTCTGCAGGCCTCAGCTGCTCCTCCCCACCCAGCACCATCCTAATCCCCACACAGTATTTACATCAGCCAAATGCCATGAGGCCCAGTCGCTACCGCCTGCCCTGTCTGTCAGGGGGGGCCCAGACAGGCACGCACATCTACAGCTGGAGTCGCACTCCCAATGGGAACTGCGTCAGTGCCGTGCTCACGGGGCCCGCACCCCACGGCGCCTCGCCGGCTGCCACGGCCCCCCCTGCCACCCCCGCCACAACAGTCGGGCCCACGACACATTTTCCCACCATTTCGGAACGCTGGGGAATTTCACAAGGATCCCTAAATGGAGCCGTTAATATAATGGCCAGAGTTAAAAGCTGCAGCTGGGCTGGGTAGATCCGCGGCGATTGCTCTCCTGAGCCTTATCCCTTAGTTCTGTAGTAACTGCATGCATTTTTTTTTGTAGGGGGGGGATAGCTGCCTGTTGCTCTTCCATCCCAACAGTGGTTAGCAGAAGGCCAGCAGAAGGTCAAGTGCATTCATAAACGCAATTTGGGTAGTAGAGAGGTATTCTGTGCGTCCCTCAAATGTGGTGGAACTGGGTTTGGGGGGGTTTGCTTCATTAAAAACTCGATTCATTAAGATCAGCCGTCACCGGTACAGCGAATAGCAACATGTCCTACAGGCACACTTTGGTGCGAAGCAATAAGCAGAAACACACGGATACACACACAGCTTACAAACCTCACCAAGTGCAGACATCACACGTGACTCCATAGCAAATGGATAGACCAGTGGAAAATTACAGGTACCACACCATTCAAACACAGCAACTATGCTGTTCCTTATTTGCTAATTGGTTGTTTGGTTGTTTTCTAGGCCACAAAGCAGACCAGGATTAGCAGATGGACAGATGGTTGTTTTCACAATTTACATGCGTCCTGAAGTAATAAAACATTCAAACGATGCAGTGAGGAATGTAAGAAGCAGGGAAGCTCCGCCGTTCACCTTGCGTCTGCTGCCTCGTCGTGCCCCCTGGGCATCTGAAGGCAGCGGCTGATCCAGACCAGGTGTGCAGGCCATGCATCCTCAGGCAAATCTGCAGGCAAGAGGACATCACACCTGTGTGTAGCCTCACACGCATCACGCGAGCCACGGAGATAGACGCTGCACCCACCATTAAATATAATCTGTTCAAGTTCAAGGGGATAAGAGGCATAGGGTGGAAAAAAACAGTCAATTATGTAAAAGTAGTATGGCAAGTCTATGTTACAGCAGCTAACATGAGCGTTAAATCATACACATGTGAGGGTTCAGAGCCTAAGCAGACAGCCCCCCCCCCATCATCCTGAATCCAACAGCCACTTCATCACAATCTGAGAGTGAAATACTGCTGCTCAGGGTACCGTAATGTATAGAGGAAGAGCTGAATTTAATTCCCCTCCTGAAACTTCTTCATATTGAATAACAGAATGTGAGTGGTAGCCATATATGCCTTCATAGTCATCAAATGTTTTGGTTTTTTTTTTTTACTGGGAAGGCAGGAAGTATGATCTTGAACACTTTGAACTGAACCTCCAGGTTAATGGCGCAAAGAAACCAGGGTCGGCAATAAAGCTCAACCATAACCCTACAATTAATAATGCAAGAGTTACTGTATGTTAGGAATTTAAAACTGGAGGCAGGCCATGTGGTTCCCTCCTAGGACCGTACCTGTGGGACGCTGCACCAAGGGCATGAGCACGGACACAGGGACGCTGGGGAAGAAGGCCGTCAGGGGCAGCCTATCCTGCAAAGACAGGGTACACCGTCACTGCCCCGATCACCAGCGACGCACTGTAAGTGCCAATACGCAAATGTCATGCTGATTACCGTCTCTCTGCCATTACAACTGCATCTGCATACATTATTCCTGATCTGTTAGTGCCCTAGAATTGAAATTCACTGGGACTCTCTGCAGGAGATCTTTTTTCAAAATTACCTCCGATTACTTTCACCTCAAAATTTTAAGGTGACTGAAGTACTCTGTGTGTGTGTGGTAAAACAGCACTGGCTGGGTGAGCCCAGTGGGGGCTGACATATCATGCGCCAGACATGGGGGGGAGGGGGGTTGCATCACACCTGACCACAGTCAGTCAGTGTCCTGTGGTCGAGATATTTAAGTATGACCGAGACACGCCGGCAAAACCTAGAATCTCGTCCACGATAAGCTGCTGAATGAGCACCTAAAAATGACACTGATGCCTTCAGGAGTCTACATGAAGCACCCTGCTTCAATGGATCAAAATGATATTTTATGATCTACCTAATTTAATCCAAGATGAAGCAAGGGGAATTTTTTTTGGTACAACACAATTGGAAACAAATATTTTAGTCAGACAATGACCTCATCTGTTCTCTGCTGTCAGATCATCTCCTTTCTGTGGCCGTCTAACTCTTTTGAAGACGCTTCCCCTCAATCCCACTGTGGTTTGGAATTACAGACCAGACTCTGTTCTCCATTCTCTCTCCATAACTGTAGAACTTGTTGCCACGAAACTGTCCACATTTCTTTCCTGAATCAGTGTGCGTTACGCCTTCAATATGAGACTTAGTGGAAGCAGCCCACCCTGCGATTTCCGTGACTCCGGTTTATTCTCGTGTCGGTGGATCTGTCCCCACAGTAAACCATCAAATCCTTACATCTCAGCTTAACCTACAAATCAAACTAACTGAGCTCCCCTGCTATGCTGGTTACCTTCTCTGCCTGGGTCCCTGTGCCTAACCTTTTTATTGGTGTACCACAGAGATCAGTACCGGGTCTCCAAACTCAATTCTCGGTTTGCGAGGTGCCGCAGTTTTGGTCATTTCCTCTCATACCGCTACTCTCTTGATGACACACCCCCATACCTGTATCCAGACACTCACATCCTTGACATTCCCACCAAATGACAGAACTCAATCAACTAACCTGTCAGATTGTCCTACAGTGTCCAGAGTGTACTAGACAGTTCATCATCACACCACCCTTCTAAAGAACTTGATCACCAAAGTTGTGTACAATCCCCTCAGGAACAAACTGCCACCGCGTTTATGGATGAGGATGGCATTGCCAGGGTGATCCAGTGTTCTGGATCTGGTTTGTATTTAAGCCAGACAGTTCAGTTTCAGCACAACTGGACCATGGCATATTTAGCCAAACCTCTTCAGTCCTCAACAAGCCTTTTTGCTAAGTCTTTTTTCCCTCCTACAAGGACTTTTTAAGCCTTTTTTTACCACTCCCCCATACTGGCCATAAAACTGGAATACCTTGGCTATTGTGGGCTCATGGGCAGCTTTCCCAGCTTGGTCATGGAGCTGTTCAGGGCTGCCGCTGGCATCTGGGTGACCCCTCTGCTCAATGCCTTTATCTCCAACCTGTGCGTCTGGGACAGCGGCCTGTGCTTGGCGGCCTGCGCTTGGGCAGACTGTCTGTAGCACGGTATCCTCCCTGTTTCTTAATGTCTGCCTTTGTTTTGTTCCAAGAGACAATTAATACCTCTGAAAAGTCTCTGCCAATCTTGCTGTTTTTTTCCTCGACCCCAGAAATGTACAGAAAAGCCCCCGTTTTCATATTGGCAGATGGTTTGAACATGCTACTCAAAGTGTGTTTAAGATTTATTTAACTCAAAGACTGGGCTGTCAGTTGTTTGCATTCAGCACCGGTTTTCTGGTGATAAAGTTTCCAGTGATGAAAATAATAAAGTAAAGAATTCAGTCAGCTGTGCAGCCAGAGCGGTGTAACAGCCCATTTAAATACATCAAACGTTCCAGGCATTTAGAAAATATATTTTAAAAGTCCATGGTGTTGAAGACTGTTTATGGGCACCTTGGGGATGAGAAGCGAAACCCAAAAAGGCAGGTGGACAGACAAACCCCCCTGGGGCGACCCCTTCAGCTGAGCACACGGCTCGTGGTGCATCTCCACTCTTTCACATCAGACTTCACAGAGAAGCATTGAGCAGCGGCCATACAAGTAATGTGGTGCCATCTAGTGCTCATTTCGGGTTAAATATGAATTACAAGAAGCAACTAAGCCATCTGTGAACATGGAATAAAACGATTTATTCTGGGTATATTTTTCAAAGTACTAACTTTCATTCATATATTTTATGTTTCTCCCCCTCCCCAGCTGTGTAAACCCCAGTAAAAAAACCACAGACTCCTCACACTTTGTGAGCAGGGAGTCTAGTGTCAACTCAGGACAAACACATGATGTCAATCAACACATTATAATGAATGTTTTAAGGGTTGTAAGAAAACAGTGAGGTTATTATGGTGTGGACTAAGCATTTCTGGGGCAATGCTATGTGGGAAGCTACGTGTGTAAAAAGGGGGTGTGAGATAAGGATCAGAATGTAAAAATATGCTGAAGAGGTAGGATTCTGCCATACATCTTGAAATATAAAGGCAGTAGAAAGGCTTTAAAATGATGGGTAAGGTTATGTAGAAAAATGAGCATTATGTACATTATTACATGTAAAGATGAAAAATGCACTGTAATGTTTAAATTACAAGGTGGGTTCAGATTTTACAGGTAAAAATGGGCGGGTAGTCGTCTCATGTGACGACACTTGCATAAATCACGTGTAGAAGAGCTGCTGAGGTTTCTGCACACTGAATCCGACATGCAGAAACAGGAGGGAGAGGAGCCCGAGAGCCGGAAGGGTGACATAAAAGTGGCCTGGTATGGGCAGGCTGGCGTTTATGATGCCTACCTGCGGCTCCACCTGTCCCCGTGCCTGGAGGAAGCAGCATGTGAAGGCTTGGAGGAGAGAGCGCAGGGCCTGGTTCCCAGAAGCCCCCCGCAACGCGGCCCTAGGACAGTCAGACAACAGCAGCCTATCGTGAAGACTGGGCATGCAAATAACCTTGTGATAAGCAGCTGAGCGATGACAGCGGTAAACGAGCCACCAATCACATGGCTGCTTAATGTTCAAACCCAGTGGACATAACCTGATGTAGGACATTCATCAGTACTCATCCCAGGCATATCTAACCCTGGGGCCACGGATAAATGGCAGGTACACGAGACCTCCTCAGAACACCTAAAAAAGTAAGCGGTGTGTTAGGCATCAGATCTCAGATGAATTATGCTTCCTTAAGAGGAGGTTACATACTGTACGTTCACTGTGGTCCAAGAGCAAATATGACACTCATGAAAGGATACCGTCAAGCACACAAGCTAAACACAGACACAGGATGTCTCTCCATCTGTCTTCATGGCAGCTGAAGAATTCGGGTTCATTCTGAGGTGACTGAAGTCATCTGAAACATGACACGAACTGGCAAACCCAGAGACAAGAATAGACTTACTCTACCCAGATGGATGGTAACCAATCAGATTACAGAATATGATAGACAGGAGATTACTGGTCATCAGGTCATCACTCTACCCCGTTTCGGGTCAAGGTGGAAGCAAGACGTACACTTAACAAGCAACAAATGCCCAACCAGCGAGATACCATTAACAAGCAATCCACTACACAACAAACAAACAAATAATAAACAGACAGATATAGACAGACAGACGGATGGATGGACGGACAGATAGACAAAAACACAAGTAAAAAAAGAGAGAGAACCCTAAAAAGAAGTTAATGCACAACAAAAAGGGAGAAGGGCATTGAAAAGAATAACTACAAAACAGTCCTTTCAGTCCACAACAGCACCCTGTGGATTATGAAAGAAACATAAAAAGCAGGTATGATTTGTCTTTAAAGCCTTGGTTTGTAAGAGCAGGTGTTGGGGGGGCAGGGAAATAGAGGTAGAGTGGTACAAAGAGCACAGTGAAATGCAGCCCTGCTGATAATGAAGGAAAAGCAGAGGAACCCCAGCCTTCCATATGAAGTGATTGGTTAAGAAAACGCGTCTCTGTCAGGGCTCCTATAAAACGCTGTCTGTGAGGGAAATGCCTCACAGGACATTTGAGTGAGGGTTACCTGCCTTTCAGACCAGGGCCATGACAAAAGGGCATACAGCCTGAAATACTGGGATATAATTCGGGCTTGGCTGCAGAGCCGAGGAGCTGTAGGAAGAAGCAGAAGCCCGTCTGCAGACCTGTCGCCAGCCAAAACTGGGACGAGGTCGGAGAGTATGAACGAGGAAGCTCACGGCTTCACGTCCTCACAGTGGGCTCGGCCTGGGCACTTCGCTCCTTTCCCATTTTTTAGGGCAAAAGGGCATATTATGACCCTCCGTCTACTCAGATTATTCAGCGCTGGTTTCATGAGCAGAACACCGTTTTACAGACCCATTCGCCTCTTACCTGAAAATATCATTGACCACGAGGAAGAGGGGACAAGAGAGGGCAGAGGCTCTTGGCTGAAAGGAGAGAGAGAGAAGGAAGGATTTGTTGGATTTCAAGAAAGCAACTGAAAACAACATCAATACTGCCATTTATTTACTACTGTCTTGCTTTTGGATTTACTAACTATAGCAGAATCCCCCGGGATTTTTAGATTAAGAGACCATACTCAGTGACTACCTGCTGTCATGCTGGGGCTGCGTGACACACAGGCGTGTTTAATATGTTTATAAAGAAACTACACATAATGGATAATCTAAAATGCATAAACATTTGCTAATTCTACATGCAAAGTGAATACTGTGGATGTGTATACACTAGAGGGCAGCAGAGAGTTAGTGTGGCATCTTTAAAACCAACAAGGGTGCCTAAAGCTGCACGTACTAATTCTCATCGTCTCCATGCATCTTTCTCATTGGATGATTTGTTTCTCCCACTTGGTGCATGTACGCACAAATGCCAGCTTCCAGTATTACTAATGCTAAGTTCAGAGTACGTCATTTTAGCCCCGTTTTTCTGCTCGCCATCAATTTTTGGAAATTGCCAACAAACCCCCCAGATTGGAGGCAAATCGGTGCTCAACTGCTATGCATGAACTGTTCACAATGTGACGCGACACGTCAGCGATGCAGACGACCATCAGATATCTAGCATGGCAATTTATATGGACCTGTTGGCAACGCCTACTCCTGTAGGTCTGAAAGGTGCCACGACTGGCAATGAATGCGGTAACAAGCCACAGCCAATGAGAGTGCAAGACACAGGGTGAGGCAAAACCCAAGCGAGGAATTTAAAAAGTCGTAAAAACTTCAGGTTCTTTAAGAACTGTTCTTAGTGTTCAGGGATTCTCTCTCTCTCTCTCTCTCTCACACACACACACACACACACACACACACGCGCGCGCGCGCGCGCGCGCGCACACGCACACACGCACACATAAAATGAGTTTGAATGAGAAATGGTGGTAAATAAATAGGAAACAGTCATTGACAAAGTTAGAAATAATCATGTTTGAGATTAAAATACACTGGTGACTGCGGTTCACGAACACAATCCGTTCCAGGAAAATGGTCGTAAACCAATTTGTACGTGAACCAAGGCAAATTTCCCCATAGGAAAGCATTGAAATTTGATCATTTCGTTCACAAGCCTACCAAATAATAATTCTTGTTAATTAATTTTCTGGTTTTTATAGTAAAAACTTTAAAGGAAAAACACAATATAGTGCAGACCGAGGCATCGTAGGAGCAGAGAGAGACAGTGAAGACTTGCTTGCTAGGGAAATCACGCTCTTTAACAGTCCTTAACCCTTGTATTGTTGTTGTTGTTAATGGTTGCATTTCCCTATTGTCGCGCGTGTGTTTGCCCGTGTCTTGTGTGTACCCGGTCCGATCCTCGCATGTATTTAGTGTGTGCAAATCCTCCACCATGTGTGTATCTTGCAGTTCAGCATCTTACA
Organism: Brienomyrus brachyistius; assembly: GCF_023856365.1. NCBI lineage: Eukaryota > Metazoa > Chordata > Actinopteri > Osteoglossiformes > Mormyridae > Brienomyrus > Brienomyrus brachyistius. The sequence continues at coordinate 27,587,558 of NC_064534.1, forward strand.
ACCTTGTGTTTCCCGTCTGTGTATTTGGGTTTTGGTGCTCGTTGGATGCCTGTTGTGGTCCTTCTATTTACAAATGCATGCGGCGCATGCGGGGCATGCTGGGACATGTGCCCCGCCGGTGCTACACTAGTATAAAAAAAGGAACCTGGTCGAGGAATCTGTTCTTCAACCAAATTTTGTACGCGAACCAATGCATTTTTTTCACTAATTTTTGGTCATGAACCAAAATGTTCGTCTCAGTGTTTGTGAAACGAGGGCACCACTGTAATCGTGTTCTTCAAACTTTGCTTTCATCAAAGAGTCCTCCATTTGCAGTAATTACAGCTTTGTAGAACTTGGACATTCTATATTTCAGTTTATTGAGATAGTCTGACAAGATTTCACCCCATGCTTTCTGAAGCATCTCCCACAAGCTGGTCTGGCTTGATGGGCACTTCTTATGTACCATTTCGGTCAAGCTGCTCTCATAACAGCTCAACAGAGTTGAAATCTGGTGAGTGTGTTGGCTACTCCATTATACACAGAATACCAGCTGACTGCTTCTCCTAAGTAGTTCTTGCATAGCTTGGAACTTTGTTTGGGTCATTGTCCTGTTGTAGGATGAAACTGGCTCCAATTAAGCACCATCCACAGGGTATGGCATGGTGTTGTAAAATGGAAAGTCTTCCTTCTTCAAGATCCCTTTTACCTGTATAAATGTCCTACTTTACTATCACCAAAGCAGCCCCAATCCATCACATTGCCTCCACCATGCTTGACAGATGTCGTCAAGCACTTCTCCAGCATCTTTTCACATGATCTGCATCTCACAAATGTTCTTCTTTGTAATCCGAACACCTCAAATTTAGATTCATCTATCCATAGCACTTTTTTTCCAATCTTCCTCTGCCCAGTGTCTGTGTTCATTTGCCCATCTCAGTCTTTTCTTTTTATTGGACATTCTGAGATACGGCTTTTTCTTGGAAATTCTTCCTAGAAGGCCAATATCCTGGAGGTGTTGATGGTGAGACTGGTCTTTTGCAGGTACTATTTATTGAAGCTGCCAGTTGAAGACCTATGAGGCATCTGTTTCTCAAACTACACACTCTAATATATTTGTCCTCTCGCTCAGTTGTGCACCGGGGCCTCCCTCTCCCCTTTCTATTGTAGTTAGAGCCAGTCTGCGCTGCTCTGTGAAGTGAGCAGTACACAGCATTGTACAAGATCTTCAGTTTCTTGGCAATTTCTCACATGGAATAGCCTTCATTTCTCAGAACAGGAACAGACTGATGAGTTTCAGAAGAAAAATCTTTGTTTCTGACCATTTTGATCTTGTGATCCAACCCACAACTGCTGATCTGATGCTCCTGATATTGAACTAGTCCAAATAAGGCCTGTTTTATTGCTTCTTTAATCAGCACAATTATCATTGCAATTGCAAAAGGGCTTTCTAATGATCAATTAATGATCAATTAACCTTTTAAAATGATAAACCTGTATTAGCAAACATACAAGTGACCCCAAACTTTTGAATAATAGTGTGTGCAAGCGTCATCTTGGACAGAAGTGCCTCCCTGATACTAAACCCAGATAAGTAACCCGTATCCAGTAAAGAGAAGGAAAGACACAAAGAATTAATACTTAGCCCTAACCCTAACCCTAACCCTGTTCCTTTTTGTCGTTCCAGCAAATTTACTATATTACGCATTTTAACCCTTCTTCAGAAAACAGAATGTAAATTGTGAAGACAGGTTTTGCAGAAAGTTAAATGGGTGTTTGATAGGTGTTTTGATGGCCCAATAACAAAAATTATTACAGTATAAAATGGGCATATAGTTAAATTTGATGGCTTTTTAATGCCCTAATCACAAAAGTGAAAAATGGAAAAGCACAAGTACGTGTTGTAGATGTATGCAGTAAATAAATACGACCTGCGAAGGAAATATGATCGTATTGCACTTTTTCTAACAAACTTCAGGCCCTCATTTTAATATATGAAAGGAGTACGGTAAGTCAGTAACACATTCTCAGCCTTGATAACTAAGAGTCATAGGGTGTGCTTATGTATAAGGTACGCTTACTTGTCAAGGAAATTTATACAACCAGGAGTAGTATCCTTTGACAAAATCCATTTCAGTATCATGAACCTGTCTGAGAAAATTATGACTCAAACTGACCTGCACCACGATAACTGGGGTTATCAGTCATGCTGCGCTCTGCATGAGCCTTACAGGTGCATGTGCCTCTACAGGGTGAAAGCTACGTGTGTGCTCCATTACTCTATTGGTCTTCACTATTCCCTTAGAGTCACACAGTCTTTATATTATCTACACTATATGAAACACAACCAAACTTCGCGAAGCAAACTGTAAACAGACTTGGTGTGAGCAAAAGTGATAATTCAAAGTACCGACTAAACTGAAGACTGAAGCCTTGACCCACTGTGACCACTAGATGTCAGCATTGTACTGCAATGACAATGAAATTCATGGCCTGCAACAGATGCCTTATTACAAGAATAAGTCTAATAATTTTGCAAATACTCAAAGTTCAAAGGTTTTTTTTCCCATAATATTTCTGCACTGTAGCGTGACACATGTTTTAAATCTAAAACACATAGAATTTCCCATAGTAAAGATCAACAGCTGTTTTAAAAGTACTGTACACATTAAGCTAGGATTATAAAGCCAGCAGTGTTTCTAATTAATCGCACCCCTTCTTCTCAGCACTTGGATGAGTGAGGAGAGCCTGGAAGCGACTGAAGGCCCCTCCTTGTGTGCCTCTCTCCTTCAGCAATCAACGACAGTCGGCACTCATCTGACCAGTAGAGAGGCTGCTGGGAAAGAGGTTTACTGCCCCGGCCCAGCCCCAACCCATTAAGCAGACTATTTCCACCCCACCTGAACTACATGGGGAATTTCAGATCACGTTTTAACCCTCCGGTGTTCAAGCTAAGCAGTGCTTGCCATTAAAAAAAATCTTAATTTGCTGGTCCAATAAAAAAAAAAAAAGTTATATAAAAAGCACCAGGTAGTGTAATTTACCCCCCACCCAGAGCGGAAAGGAGAAGGGGGGGGGGGGTTCTGAGGGGCTCTTACGGAGCACGCGCTGTGCCTTCAGCAGCGCCTCGTGAAGCCGCTCGGCATTATGAGCGCAGGACGCAGTGGGATAAAACCCAATATTGCTCTACCACACCACCCTGGGCCAGAACCTCCATGACTCACAGCAGAGAGGGAAGCTACTTTATTTATTATATTTTTTTTCAGGGTTAATCACATCTAATATGATTGTGGGGGCAACCAAAGGCATGGTTTAAATTTATTATAAGCAAGGAACTGCTACCCAGCTACGAGATCATGGATCAGTCCAAACCTAGAGGGGGTTCAACTCAAAAAACAAATTAAACCGGGAATCCGGCACGGCTTGGCCATCCAGCAGCAAGTTCATCAGCACTGTTGTGCCGAATGCCCCCACCTAGTGGCCAGCAGTTTATTACAGCCGCTTCCTATCTCTGGCTTTGGACAGAGAGCATGAGGCTTCTGCAGAAACATCTCTGTAATGCATTTAATTTTCCTCCAGTTCTGTGAACAAGGGATCAAAAGCACGAAAACTGGAATCATGTAAAAGAATGTTTCGGCGAGATCTTGGTGTACCCTAGTGAAAACAGATGTCTTTAGCGAAGGCCTCCTTACGCTACGCTAACACTTCGGGAGGGTCAATTACGCCACTTTGAAAACATCCTGTCTTTTGGCAACTTGGCGGCTGGAGTCACTGTTTATTGTTATTGGATTGAAACTTCTGAAAAGCTGAAAACAGGAACATGAAACTAATTTCACGTTTCCCGTCCCTGACTGCAATTTAAACAACCTCCACGAGACGAAAATGGAAAGAAATGTGTCAGGCTGAAGCGGGTCGGCGGGCGACAGCGGAACCACCGAGCGCGGCGGGCCCTCGCGTGAAAGAGATGGCATGGAAGACTGGGGGCGGGGGGTGTGTGTGGAGGGTAAGCTGGGGCGCCGATGAGGTCGTTCCGTGCGCAGCAGAGGATGATTTGAGGGCCTGTTCATTAGGGAGTGGAAGCCATCAGTGCCCCATAGCTGTGAACTTCAGCAGACCCTCCTGGAGGAACCAAACTGGCCTGATTGATGTAAACTTGTCTAAAGCTTCCTCATTGGATAAATCATTTTCAATTCTCTGCCTCCCAGAAACCCCCTAGTGTTCACATATTATATACCACCTATTTCTACACAAGCAGGTGACACAGTTTCATTAATAAACCGGTTTACACAGTAATGCACACACCAGATCAGACGGCCTCTACCCAGCGAGATCCCGCACGGACATACCAGTAGAGAGCCAGTGACCTGCTCCTCCAGCTCCTGCATGGACGGCCGCGGGTCTGAGAGCGCCGACTCCAAAAGGTGTAGCACGGCTCTCTCCAGGCTGACGAGGCTGCGACTCCACAGTGCCACCACCGCCCGCTCCTCCAGGACCAGCCTCTGACTGCCCGTGTAGCAGAAAGCGGCACCGGCGGGTGAAGCGTAGCATTAGGGTCTCCAACCTCATTACCAAAAGCAGCCATGGTGGTCAGTGCAGCTCTCCAGATGAGCTCCTAAACCTTTAAATTGCCTAGTGTGCTTGACTCTGGAGGGGTGTGTGCCCTGCAATTGCCTACAGCATCCTATCCAAGGTGATTCCTGCCATATACCCTGTGTTGCCTAGGATAGGCTTCAGCCCCCCGCCCGCCCGCCCACCCTCCCCCCCCACCCGCCCGCCCTATAACAGAAGAAGTTGGAAAACGGATGAGAAAAGATCTCTACTTTAAGGAGTTTATGAAAATCACAGCCTAACTTTGTCCAGAAGTTAAATTTATCACTGCAACCCATGAGCAGACACTTTTATCCGAAGTGGAGTACGATTGAGGAAACAGGATCAGCCAGGCGCTGGAACAACTGGGGTTAGGAGCCTTGCTCAAGGGCGCAGTGATGACATCACTCTGCCAACTATGGGAGTTTAACCAGTGATTTGTCCATGAAGGGCACATTTGTCTAAGCCACAGAGCCATGCACCACCCTTAAAAGACTCCAGCAGTTCCAAGGCCGCTGTGCCACATTCATCAGCACACCCGCTTTCTGTCTCTACAGTTGCCAACTCACTTCAGCAGGGCCTCATTCACGGCATGCAGGAAGGCCTCACTCAGGGCTGCCTTGGGACAGATGGAGGGGCAATCAAGCAGAGCACCAATCAGAGGGGCAGCCTCAGGACACGTGACCAGTAGGATACAGGAAACGGACAGACCGTGGATCCTGTCACATGGACATCTGCAGGTGTAACACAAGTTAGTCAAGTGGAATAAGAGTTAGCTGTTTATTGATCTAAGGCAGTTTTTCCCACTGGTGTAAAGCACGACAAATCCAGGCCTTAGTGAGCACACACACCACACGCTGCCACTCCCCCCCCCCTTCATTTAGGGACTGTCAGACACTCACACTTCCTGAGTGTGAATTTCACTGAAAGCGGCTTTCCTGACATCATTCACCAGCAGCGCCACCATCTGTAAAGTCGAAGAATAGCACGGTGGACACCCACACATCACTGCAATTCCACTGCAATCCCATTCACCCACCCATGCTGGACACCGTTACAAGACAGCAACAGGATTACAACTTTGATCACTGGAAAACTGGTAGAACTATAGGGACTCAGAAACTGGCTTAGTAAGCTATTTTAAAAACAAATATAGTACAGATGAATACGGTAGGTAGATTTACCTTTTTTTTACATTTTTACCCTGGTACCAAGTACAGTTACCAAGATCTTTTAACAATTCCTTTCTTAAACACCTCATTTCAAAATGAAATGAATGAAAGATATTTTCATTCCATGGATTCCATTCAATTCATTAAGAGTATTCAGAATGAGGCTGAAGTTTCAGTGATTTTCCTAATGCTTTGTCAATTACCTGACAGCTAAATAAAAGTGAAGCAGCTCTTACGTCTCTCAGCAGCTCTGAATGATAGTCCCTCGAAGTCCAGCCGACATGCTTGAGTACAGTTTGCACTGTTCCGGAGTCCTCCTCAGCCAAAAGGTGGCACAGTACGTTCTAAGGAGAGACAAGAGCAGAAGCATGCAGCTTTGCTGCTCTGTACATCGAGTCAGGAAACCATATCTTTACTCCAGCCTTTAGCTCAGACCATCACAAAATAAAGCTCTCCTTTCAAGACCAGCCTCCAGCATGCTGCAGTCAGAGCTGTCGTTCCGGGAGAGAGACTCTGCCAAAATGTGATGGTAACCCAGACCGGCATGAACGCCTGCCACGCTCTTGCCCAATCAAAGCAAAGGTCACTCAGCCACTCGCTTCCCTGGTCCCTGAGCTCAGCAAAAAAAAAAAAAAAACAATGGCAATCACAGATATACAGTACTAGGCATTCAAAGGTCTCCACTACTCATTATTCAGATACAAACCCTTTCGGAAGCCGGAGAAAAACACAGACACCGCACGCCTTCTTTATAAGAATGGCATTTTTATTGAATAGATGCAAGATTCTGCAGGAATGAAATTCCAGGTGCATGTCAGTCTGTGGTGCACATGCCATGATCAGCCTAAATAACTAATACATGCCAACACTGGGCCTTTTACTGTCTTTACTGGTGTTTTGGCCTTTGCCCCATTCATACCACATTACTCTCCAGGGGAGACTCACATATGCCACAGTAATGTAATAATGTGTCTCTAGACAGTTGGACAGCCTATGTTTCATGTATAAAAATTGTTTAGGTTTTTAAATTTTGTGTGTATATACATACATATATACACACACACACACACACACACACACACACACACACACTTATATACATGTACATACACTTCCCATGCAACAGAAACATGTAACGGAGGCAGGATATACTTCTGTGGGGGTGAGGGGGGCTGACAGCCAAAGCCATGCCTGCAGTCAGCTGTGTGGTCGCCATTGGTACGAAGCACGCAAGAGGTTTTCCCCAACCTCTCAGAGGAGGAACAATCAATACCGTTTAATCCACAAAAGGACCATAACTGCTGGCAAGGAGAGAAGGCCTGGGGGGGGGTGGGGGGGGGGACTGTGGCTTAAAAAAAAATGCCCCAGGTGCTGCCACTCCTTTCAAAGCTTTGCAGCGAAAACCGACTCAGGAAGCCGACACTCAGCTGGCATAAAAATATTCCTCAATAAATCACAACAAACAAACAGACAAACAAACAGACAGACAGACAGACAACAAACCCGGCAGCTCTAACCAGGACCTCAACCGGTTAAAGTGGGCGCCTCTGACTGCTGGTAGCAATTACCAAGTTATAATCAAATTCCCAAAACCCAAACCAGCTACACGACCGTGAGGCTGAGCTTGTGGCGGTTAGAATGCGTGCGGCTGCGGCAGAATGAGGGAATGAAAGAGAAGGAGGAAGATGGGATGAGAGGAAGAGCAAGTCCACCACAAAGAACATGACTGAGGACAGGAAAGAGAATGAGGTGGGAGAGAGAGATGGACTGTGGAGACAGTGATTATAAGGCAGGCTGTGGCCAGGGGTACGGACCACACAAGCTGGAAGGGGAAGGTTTTCCGGGCCCCGCAGCAGCATATGTTAGTCACTAAGAGAAACCATCAGACATGGCAGGGCTCTGATGTGGAGCAGGGCGGGGCAGCGGGGGGGGGGGGGGGCACATTCTCCACATTTAGCATAATCACTGGGGAAGTTTCCCAGCCAGTAGCACTCCCCCCCCCCCCCCAACCAACACACACACACACACACACACGGACAGCCACACGCACTCGTGAGAGACACGCACACATACACACACACGCGCTCATAAGATGCATGCACAAATCCCCCCCCCCCCCAACCAACACACACACACACATGGACAGCCACACGCACTCATAAGACGCATGCACAAATCCCCCCCCACACACACACATGGACAGCCACACGCACTCGTAAGAGACACGCACGCACACACACACGGACAGCCACACGCATTCATAAGAGACACACGCGCGCGCACGCACACACACACACACACACACACACACACACACACGCACTCATAAGAGACACGCACAAATCCCCCACCCAGACACACACACGGACAGCCACACGCACTCATAAGAGACACACGCGCACGCACACGCACGCACACACACACACACACACACACACACACACACACACACACACACACACACACACACACACGCACGCACTCATAAGAGACACGCACAAATCCCCCACCCAGACACACACACACACGGACAGCCACACGCACTCATAAGAGAAACGCACAAATCCCCCACCCAGACACACACACACACGGACAGCCACACGCACTCATAAGAGGCACGCACAAAACACACACATGGCGACAAAAGTACACGCATGCGCGGCATAATGCAGAGGGACCCTCTGACTCAACACAGCTATCGTACTCCAAGTGGTCCAGGACAGGCCGGGATTCCACAAAACAATACCTGAAACATGTAACAGCCAAGCAGCGATGGGGAGAAAGGACCAGACTGTGCAATCAAAGCAAACAACAAACAGGGCACAAGCCTTGTACACACGCTGAGCAGCCCTGTGCAGATACAGCAAACCAGCCGAAGCAGACATTAAACACAGACTGGCGTCGAAAAGCCCCAGGATGTTATCCTCCCTCGTATGTTAGTAGACCAACAACATCTGACACTCATCCATACAAATTGGATTAATATACACAAACTAATACGTTACATTGTACCAGCCCTTTGATTTACTCTTTCTGTCGTCATACACACAAATTTTTTTTTTTTTTAAATTCATGACAGCACAGGCTCTCCACTGCAGCTCCACAACATACTGTCATGGTTCGAAAGGCATATAACACTTGATATTTTTCCTTTTTTTCCTCTCCCTGTGGAACCACAGTCATGAGGGAATAAACAATTACAGGGTTAAGGATTTCACTGAACCTTCTTCAAAGCTGCATATGCAGGGACACCACTGGGAAGAAAACTATCATCCATTGCAGGAGCCTGTAATAATGCACTAAAGGGAAAATAAATGCCTTCATCTATTTATTACTGTGGACTTGTGAGTCCAACACTAAGCTGGAAGCAGAAGTCATCCATCAGGCGGCTGATGGGTAGCCTCCACATACGAGGACAATCCTGGAAGCTTTTGATCCTGTGTTAAGTCATGTGGGAATCCCGTGAGGAGCATGCTGAACAGAGACCCCCCCCCCCCCCCCCCCAAAGACCTTGTCACCATGTGCAAGCCCCGCCAGCAAGCATGCTGGGACGCAGGCATTCCCAGCTGTGCCTTATCTCCTGTTTACACTGGAAGCAGTGCTTGGAGAAATCCGACGACGATGACGTCGGGAAGCAACGACAGGCAAGTCTCAGTACGCGAACCGCTCAAAGAGACAAGATTCATCTGTGGATAAAGTCCGACAAAGGAGGCAAGGTTTGTTTTTAACCGTTTCCCTCACCAAGCTTGCATCATGGCGGCATGGTGATAGCATAACAAACTAGAACGACCGCATGGGTGTTTTCTGTTAAGCAGTGAAGGCGGTTTACATGACTAATTTGAAATGAAATGCCAAGGCAGGGTGTTATGTCACTGTCATGAGCAAAGATCTCATGAATCCTCGTCACTGATCCAAAACGTTTCCAAACTGCTGATTTAGATGATGTGGGAGGATCTTTGAGCTCTCCAGCACTAACCAACTCATGGCCACAATTGGTTTAATGTTGAACATCTACTTGGCAATTTAGGTTCTGCCTATGTCAAGCAATGTATTCCTTAATTTCTTTGTGCATACCAAACCGAAAATGATGTAACCAAACTCAACAGACTGAATATGTGTATGTTACAACCCTAGTAAATACGCAGTAATCTCATGTCTAACTGTAGCTAGGTGCTCCATTAAAGTATGAAAAGAACTTTTATATTTTACTGATAGCTAACAAACAAATGAGTTTCTGTTGTGCCAACCAAGTATTTATTTAAAGAAAGGCCTGAATATTAAAAATTCTAATTCAAGTAATGTACTCTACCATGGATGGACGATATGGCAAGATATTTTATATATTTTTTCATCTCCAATGATATTGATAATTACCACAATATAATCCAAGTCATTAGGCCTATCTTTTCTCCAATTATACAATATTCAAATTCATGATAATATGTTCATAATCCCTATATTTCATCAGAATATTGCACAGCGCTATACTCCACACTTACTCCACACAGTTTTAAGCAAAATTTTTTCAGTACCTAGTGATATAGTGATAATGTTACCGCCACCTTATGGAACATGACTGTTCTGTACATTTGTATGTTCACAAGATTCTTTTATGCAAAGCAACTTTACACAAATCATGTTTGCCTCCAAACGCAATTAAGGTAAGTGAGGTGACCACATCTAGCACTTGCCAAGACAAAGATAAAAGAGATATATATATATATATATATATATATACACACACACATATACACACACACACACACACATATACACACACACACACACACATATACACACACACACACACACACTATATTTTTTTTATTTACACCTGTTGTTTTTCCATCAGCAGGGTGTCCCATAACTTTTGGCAGCAATACTGACTTTCTTCATTAAACGTCTAAACAAAAACAAGGAAATTAGTCTATAAAAAGTAACACTGCGAAACTCAAATAGTTTTCCAGTTAATTGGATTTCACTTTAACAAGGGAACTGTACAATATGTGGTTAAGAAGGCTAACACCCCATGCTGCTGTAAACTTGCGAAGCCTGGGTATCTTCAGTAAAATATGAAACTGTGGGGTAGAAAGCCTCTCTTAGTAAATCTACAGAACAGCCGTTCACAAAGCAGCCAGCTTCACACCCTAAAAGGCCTCCATCCCACTTATAAGTCAGATCACATCTGGCAAATTAAAAGTTTACTTTAAAGGCACCGTTTTAATTAGCACTGTGTTTTATTAGACAAAATCAAAAGTACACACGTTTAGTCTGGCAAAAACACGCACGTTACACACCATTTGGTTTAACCCATCTGCTTGAACTTGGAGCAGAAGTTGAAAGGTAAGAATCGATTATTTATCGGCTCATTTATGGGGATTTCAGTCAAATTCTCTGAGGTACGTGCCATTAGCCACCGGCATCTTTTTGCTCAAAAGACCATAAACTTCTCTGCAAAGGCCAGAAGTCCAGGTGTGGCTGCAGAGCACTGAGAGGGAGAGGAGCTAGACCATCTAACCTGCCTGTGCTCCTCTGACCTCCTTGCCACCAGACCTGGCTTCCCCATGCGGGGCCCTTTTACTGATGGCCGAACAACCTGTACATTACAAGGAGAGGCACCACCACACATAATGTTTTCTACATAGATCCAAGTGGTAAAACCTCTCATGTTACCTGTGTGTTGTCCTAAAATCTTTTACATCCATGCAACAGAAAAGAATCTGATCAAATGCATAAGAAATCATTGTATCGTCTCATTCATGATTTTACCCATAACATATATGCAAAATAAAGAATGCCACTCTTGGAAAGGTACACAATGTTTTAGTGCAGTCTTTGGGGACAACCCAGTCTTCGGGACTCTCAGACATGC